>NW_027068259.1:0-5032 GCF_032884065.1 Artemia franciscana
GAATAGAGATAGATAAATATATGTTTTTAACTACGTTTAAACATGCTAATATACAACATTCTTCGCTGTCCCATTGTCTGTGCATATAAATAGATTGTCAGGTTTACTGACTCTTGAACATGCAACATATAATTGTCCATGGGAAAAACAATCCGTATTCAGATCTATACCTCATTATTCTAATGATTTGTCCCTGTGTCCCGGTCGTCATTTACATTCCCTGTGTCCCGGTGTCCCAGTTTGTAATTTCTCTTTGAGTGTCCCGGTGTCCCAGTTTGTAATTTCTCTTTGAGTGTCCCGGTCGTCATTTATATTCCCTGTGTCCCGGTCGTCATTTGTGTCCCGGTGTCCCGGTCTGTAATTTCTATTCGAACAATCCCTGTGTCCCGGTCGTCATTTATATATCCCGCCTGTGCCCCCGGCGTCCCCTCATTTTACAATTAAACATTTTTCCGTGAACAAATGTCTTAAATATCTTGAATGACGTCACCGTCAAAGCAAAAATGACGACAACTAATTTCATGACGTCAGTCAACACAGAAACATGACGTCACCTGATCCACAGACAGACAGACAGACAACTTATTTTTATATATATAGATATATATATAATATATATATATATATATATATATATATATATATATATATATATATATATATATATATATATTTATATATATATATATATATATATATATATATATATATATATATAAGCTGTTGGGGTGGCGCATCGCGCCACCCCAACACCTAGTTGGTGGGGCGCTTCGCGCCCCCCCAAGCCCCCCCTCGCGCGTAAGTCGTTACGCGCCATATTAGTTATGCGCCATTGTAGTTGTGTCCCTGTGTCCCACCTGTGAATATAGATAGATTTATATATGTGTTTCAAACTATGTAAAAATTGCGAATAAACAACATTCTTGGCTTTCCCATTGTCTGTGCATATACAAAGCCGTATGTACTAATAATGACGTCATATGCAAACGCTCTTTTTACAAACAAACAAACATGCATCCACACAACTCGTTTTTATATAGATAGATAGATAGATAGATACAATACAAATTAACTGCGTAAAACTTGCGAATATACAACATTCTTCGCTGTCCAATTGTCGCTGCATATAAATACATTGTCAGGCTTACCGACCCTCGAACATGCAACGTACAATTGTCCATGGGAAAAACAATCAGTATTAAGATCTATACCACATTTTTCTAATGATTGACCTTGAGCTTTGTTAATGGTGATTGCAAATGCTAATCGAATTGGGAATTGCAATCTTTTAAATTGAAAAGGCAGATCCGTTGGAATCATGGGAATGCGAGGAATAAGAACAGCCTCACTCTCAAAAGGCCCTGTCAAGATTGTGGCCTCTATTAGGTTTTCCATTGTTTTTTTTTACGGCAAGTCGAGTGCCATTGCAAAGCTTTGGTGGGTTTATATTTCTTAAAAGTATTATTGGTACGCCTATTTTTAGTTGTAGCACGTGTGGTGGAAACCCTGAAAGATCTATGGAATTTAAAAATTCAGATGGATAATTAACCGCTTCATTTGGTTCCAAAACTGTGTCGACTGACTTGTAAAGGACTGCCTGGTCTCGAATCTTGGTCAAAACAATATTGTTGATTTCGTGGACTTCTATATTTTTGGGTGCGAGAATCGCTCTTTCACTTAGCCATTTATTATTTTTATAATTTTTTAGAATATTCGGAAATACTTTTTCAATCAATTCATTTTTGGACGTCACTAAATTACAGAAATCAGCAGGTAGTTGTATACGTTCTGAAATTGAGTCTACTGGGAGCTTTCCGTTTCCAATTGTCAGCAATTGATCTGAAAATGTTTGACCAGATTCATCGTTTTGCAATCGGACACGCATATTTGTAGTTAATTTTAATATTTTTACGTGTGCCCATAAATTAGAATTTTTCAGGCAAGCATTCATTCGTCTTCAATGGCTCTGGTGGAGAAGCCAATAGAGGAAGTTTAACTTTTCCTGAGGCGCAACACATTCCCATTGTTTCACCATTGAATTTCAAGGCCTTGCAATAGGGACAAATTTTAGACATTGTCCCGATTTGAACACATCTACTCAAGCTATAATCATCGACTGGGTTGTACCTGAATGCCAGGCGATAACTTTCAGGTTGCTCTGATTCCTCGGCACGCTTTCTTTTCTTACTTTCTCTATCAGCAGCAAGCCTGATTTCTTGCTGTTCTTGTGATTCCTCGGCACGCTTTCTTTTCTTACTTTCTCTATCAGCAGCAAGCCTGATTTCTTGCTGTTCTTGTAATTCCTCGGCACGCCTTCTTTTTTCACTTTCTCTTTTAGCAGCAAGTCTGCTTCCGCGTTGCTCTGGTAGTTCCTCGGCACGCTTTCTGTTCTTTTTTTCTCTATCAGCCTCAAGCCTGTTTCCTTGCTGTTCTTTTGATTCCTCGGCACGCTTTCTGTTCTTTCTTTCTCTATCAGCCTCAAGCCTGTTTCCTTGCTGTTCTTTTGATTCCTCGGCACGCTTTCTGTTCTTTCTTTCTCTATCAGCCTCAAGCCTGTTTCCTTGCTGTTCTTTTGATTCCTCGGCACGCTTTCTTTTCTGACTTTCTCTATCAGCAGCAAGTTTTTTGGCATAGACTCTTTGAGCATCTTCATCGGCTTTTGCCATGGTAAGTTCATCAGTCATTGTAAACTTAAACATTAATAGATTTCTACGTGAACATATGTCTTAAATATCTTGAATGACGTCACCGTCAAAGCAAAAATGACGACAACTAATTTCATGACGTCAGTCGACACAGAAACATGACGTCACCTGACACACAGACAGACACACAGACAGACAACTTATTTTTATATATATACTAGCTGTTGGGGTGGCGCTTCGCGCCACCCCAACACCTAGTTGGTGGGGGCGCTTCGCGCCCCCCCCAAGCCCCCCCGCGCGCGTAAGTCGTTACGCGCCATAATAGTTACGCGCCATTGTAGTTGTGTCCCTATGTCCCACCTGTGAATATAGATATATATATATATATATATGGTTTTAACTACGTAAAACTTGCGAATATACAACATTCTTTGCTGTCCCATTGTCTTTGCATATAAATAGATTGTCAGGTTATCCCCCTGTTTCCCCCGGTGTCCCCGTTGTAGTTGTGTCCCTGTGTCCCGGTCGTCATTTATATTCCCTGTGTCCCGGGTCCCGGTCATCATTTGTATCCCGGTGTCCCGGTCTGTATATACATTCGTTTTTTAGTTTTGTTTTTCTCCTTTATTTTTTTCCTTTTTTTTCTTTTTTAGCTTATTTAGATTTTTAGATTTTTTAGTTTTTTTTATTAGTTTTTAGTTTTTATTTCTTTTTAGTTTTTTTGTCCCGGTCGTCATTTATATCCCCCTGTTTCCCCCGGTGTCCCCGTTGTAGTTGTGTCCCTGTGTCCCGGTCGTTATTTATGTTCCCTGTGTCCCGGTCGTCATTTGTATCCCGGTGTACCGGTCTGTATATACATTCGTTTTTTAGTTTTGTTTTTCTCCTTTATTTTTTTCCTTTTTTTTTTCTTTTTTAGTTTATTTAGATTTTTAGATTTTTTAGTTTTTTTATTAGTTTTTAGTTTTTTTTTCTTTTAGTTTTTTTGTAGTTTTTACCTTCTTTTTAGTTTTGTTAATTTTTTTTTTTACTCGTGTCCTGGTCGTCATTTATACTCCCTGTGTCCCGGTGCTTTGTTGATTGCTAATCGAACATTCCTTTTGTCCTGGTCGCTTTCTCTTTGAGTGTCGTCATTTATTTTTTTCTTTTTTAGTTCTTTTAGTTTTTACCTTTTTTAGTTTTTTTTTAGTTTTTAGTTTTTTTAGTTTTTTACCTTTTTTTAGTTTTTTTAGTTTTTTAGCTTTTTTATTTTTTTTATTAGTTTTTAGTTTTTTTGTAGTTTTTGCCTTTTTTTTTAGTTTTTTGTCCTGGTCGCTTTCTCTTTGAGTGTCGTCATTTATTAGTTTTTTCCTTTTTTTTTTAGTTTTTTATTGGTTTTTACCTTTATTTTAGCTTATTTTTCAGTTTTT
Source organism: Artemia franciscana (assembly GCF_032884065.1). Classification (NCBI taxonomy): domain Eukaryota; kingdom Metazoa; phylum Arthropoda; class Branchiopoda; order Anostraca; family Artemiidae; genus Artemia; species Artemia franciscana. The sequence continues at coordinate 4,052 of NW_027068259.1, forward strand.
TCCTTTTTTTTAGTTTTTTTTTATTTTTTATTTTTTTTAGTTTTTTACCTTTTTTTAGTTTTTTTAGTTTTTTTAGTTTTTTAGCTTTTTTACTTTTTTTATTAGTTTTTAGTTTTTTTTTGTAGTTTTTGCCTTTTTTTAGTTTTTTCAGTTTTTTTTTTAGTTTTTTATTGGTTTTTACCTTTATAGTTTTTTTAGTTTTTTAGCTTTTTTATTTTTTTTATTAGTTTTTAGTTTTTTTTGTAGTTTTTGCCTTTTTTTAGTTTTTTCAGTTTTGACGTCACCTAATCCAGTTTTTTCAGGTGACGTCACCTGACACATCCATCCACACATCCATCCACACATCCACAGACAGACAACTTATTTTTATATAGATAGATATAGAAGATATATATATATATATACTAGCTGTTGGGGTGGCGCTTCGCGCCACCCCAACACCTAGTTGGTGGGGGCGCTTCGCGCCCCCCCCAAGCCCCCCCGCGCGCGTAAGTCGTTACGCGCCATAATAGTTACGCGCCATTGTAGTTGTGTCCCTATGTCCCACCTGTGAATATAGATATATATATATATATATGGTTTTAACTACGTAAAACTTGCGAATATACAACATTCTTTGCTGTCCCATTGTCTTTGCATATAAATAGATTGTCAGGTTATCCCCCTGTTTCCCCCGGTGTCCCCGTTGTAGTTGTGTCCCTGTGTCCCGGTCGTCATTTATATTCCCTGTGTCCCGGGTCCCGGTCATCATTTGTATCCCGGTGTCCCGGTCTGTATATACATTCGTTTTTTAGTTTTGTTTTTCTCCTTTATTTTTTTCCTTTTTTTTTCTTTTTTAGCTTATTTAGATTTTTAGATTTTTTAGTTTTTTTTATTAGTTTTTAGTTTTTATTTCTTTTTAGTTTTTTTGTCCCGGTCGTCATTTATATCCCCCTGTTTCCCCCGGTGTCCCCGTTGTAGTTGTGTCCCTGTGTCCCGGTC
>NW_027068260.1:0-5030 GCF_032884065.1 Artemia franciscana
GTATGTTGAAAAAATGAAGATATTAGACAATTTTATGATTGCACATGGTAAAGAATGTGATTAAAGGCTCTTTTCCTATTTCAAAAGTTTTAGTTTTTGAGGGTAATAGCTTTGTCTGTGGAAAAAATGAAGATACTAGACTATTTTATGATTGCAAATGGTGAAGAATGTGATTAAAGGCTCTTTTCCTATTTCAAAAGTTTTAGTTTTCGAGGGTAATAGCTTTGTCTGTGGAAAAAATGAAGATATTAGACAATTTTATGATTGCACATGGTAAAGAATGTGATTAAAGGCTCTTTTCCTATTTCAAAAGTTTTAGTTTTTGAGGGTAATAGCTATGTCTGTGGAAAAAATGAAGATATTAGACAATTTTATGATTGCACATGGTAAAGAATGTGATTAAAGGCTCTTTTCCTATTTCAAAAGTTTTAGTTTTCGAAGGTAATAGCTACGTATGTTGAAAAAATGAAGATATTAGACAATTTTATGATTGCACATGGTAAAGAATGTGATTAAAGGCTCTTTTCCTATTTCAAAAGTTTTAGTTTTTGAGGGTAATAGCTTTGTCTGTGGAAAAAATGAAGGTATTAGACTGTTTTATGATTGCAAATGGTAAAGAATGTCATTAAAGGCTCTTTTCCTATTTCAAAAGTTTTAGTTTTCGAGGGTAATAGCTTTGTCTGTGGAAAAAATGAAGATATTAGACAATTTTATGATTGCACATGGTAAAGAATGTGATTAAAGGCTCTTTTCCTATTTCAAAAGTTTTAGTTTTTGAGGGTAATAGCTATGTCTGTGGAAAAAATGAAGATATTAGACAATTTTATGATTGCACATGGTAAAGAATGTGATTAAAGGCTCTTTTCCTATTTCAAAAGTTTTAGTTTTCGAAGGTAATAGCTACGTATGTTGAAAAAATGAAGATATTAGACAATTTTATGATTGCACATGGTAAAGAATGTGATTAAAGGCTCTTTTCCTATTTCAAAAGTTTTAGTTTTTGAGGGTAATAGCTTTGTCTGTGGAAAAAATGAAGATATTAGACAATTTTATGATTGCACATGGTAAAGAATGTGATTAAAGGCTCTTTTCCTATTTCAAAAGTTTTAGTTTTCGAGGGTAATAGCTACGTATATTGAAAAAATGAAAATATTAGACTATTTTATGATTGTACATGGTAAAGAATGTGATTAAAGGCTCTTTTCCTATTTCAAAAATTTAGTTTTCGAGGGTAATAGCTACGTATGTTGAAAAAATGAAGATATTAGATAATTTTATGATTGCAAATGGTAAAGAATGTGATTAAAGTCTCTTTTCCTATTTCAAAAGTTTTAGTTTTCGAGGGTAATAGCTACGTATGTTGAAAAAATGAAGATATTAGACTATTTTATGATTGTAAATGGTAAAGAATGTGATTAAAGGCTCTTTTCCTATGTCAAAAGTTTTAGTTTTCGAGGGTAATAGCTACGTATGTTGAAAAAATGAAGATATTAGACTATTTTATGATTGCAAATGGTAAAGAATGTGATTAAAGGCTCTTTTCCTATTTCAAAAGTTTTAGTTTTCGAGGGTAATAGCTACGTATGTTGAAAAAATGAAGATATTAGACTATTTTATGATTGCAAATGGTAAAGAATGTGATTAAAGGCTCTTTTCCTATTTCAAAAGTTTTAGTTTTCGAGGCTAATAGCTTTGTCTGTGGAAAAAATGAAGATATTAGACTATTTTATGATTGCAAATGGTAAAGAATGTGATTAAAGGCTCTTTTCCTATTTCAAAAGTTTTAGTTTTCGAGGGTAATAGCTACGTATGTTGAAAAAATGAAGATATTAGACTATTTTATGATTGCAAATGGTAAAGAATGTGATTAAAGGCTCTTTTCCTATGTCAAAAGTTTTAGTTTTCGAGGGTAATAGCTTTGTCTGTGGAAAAAATGAAGATATTAGACAATTTTATGATTGCATATGGTAAAGAATGTGATTAAAGGCACTTTTCCTATTTCAAAAGTTATAGTTTTCGAGGGTAATAGCTACGTATGTTGAAAAAAATGAAGATATTAGACAATTTTATGATTGCATATGGTAAAGAATGTGATTAAAGGCACTTTTCCTATTTCAAAAGTTTTAGTTCTCGAGGGTAATAGCTACGTATGTTGAAAAAATGAAGATATTAGACAATTTTATGATTGCACATGGTAAAGAATGTGATTAAAGACTCTTTTCCTATTTCAAAAGCTTTAGTTTTCGAGGGTAATAGCTACGTATGTTGAAAAAATGAAGATATTAGACTATTTTATGATTGCAAATGGTAAAGAATGTGATTAAAGGCTCTTTTCCTATTTCAAAAGTTTTAGTTTTCGAGGGTAATAGCTACGTATGTTGAAAAAATGAAGATATTAGACTATTTTATGGTTGCACATGGTAAAGAATTTGATTAAAGGCTCTTTTCCTATTTCAAAAGTTTTAGTTTTCGAGGGTAATAGCTACGTTTGTTGAAAAAATGAAGATATTAGACAATTTTATGATTGCACATGGTAAAGCATGTGATTAAAGGCTCTTTTCCTATATCAAAAGTTTTAGTTTTCGAGGGTAATAGCTACGTATGTTGAAAAAATTAAGATATTAGACTATTTTATGATTGCAAATGGTAAAGAATGTGATTAAAGGCTCTTTTCCTATTTCAAAAGTTTTAGTTTTCGAGGGTAATAGCTACGTATGTTGAAAAAATGAAGATATTAGACTATTTTATGATTGCACATGGTAAAGAATGTGATTAAAGGCTCTTTTCCTATTTCAAAAGTTTTAGTTTTCGAGGGTAATAGCTACGTATGTTGAAAAAATGATGATATTAGACAATTTTATGATTGCACATGGTAAAGAATAAGATTAAAGGCTCTTTTCCTATTTCAAAAGTTTTAGTATTCGAGGGTAATAGCTAGGTCTGTTGAAAAATGACGATGTTAGACTATTTTATGGTTGCACATGGTGAAGAATGTGATTAAAGGCTCTTTTCCTATTTCAAAAGTTTAAGTTTTCGAGGATAATAGCTCTGTATGTTGAAAAAATGAAGATATTAGACTATTTTATGATTGCACATGGTAAAGAATGTGATTAAAGGCTCTTTTCCAATTTCAAAAGTTTTATTTTTCGAGGGTAATAGCTAAGTATGTTGAAAAAATGAAGATATTAGACTATTTTATGATTGCACATGGTAAAGAATGTGATTAAAGGCTCTTTTCCTATTTCAAAAGTTTTAGTTTTCGAGGGTAATAGCTATGTCTGTGGAAAAAAATAAAGATATTAGACAATTTTATGATTGCACATGGTAAAGAATGTGATTAAAGGCTCTTTTCCTATTTCAAAAGTTTTAGTTTTTGAGGGTAATAGCTATGTCTGTGGAAAAAATGAAGATATTAGACAATTTTATGATTGCACATGGTAAAGAATGTGTCAAAACTTTTCCTATGTCAAAAGTTTTACTTTTCGAGGGTAATAGCTACGTATGTTGAAAATATGAAGATATTAGACTGTTTTATGATTGCAAATGGTAAAGAATGTCATTAAAGGCTCTTTTCCTATTTCAAAAGTTTTAGTTTTCGAGGATAATATCTACGTATGTTGAAAAAATGAAGATATTAGACTATTTTATGATTGCAAATGGTAATGAATGTGATTAAAGGCTCTTTTCCTATGTCAAAAGTTTTAGTTTTCGAGGGTAATAGCTACGTATTTTGAAAAAATGAAGATATTAGACAATTTTATGATTGCACATGGTAAAGAATGTGATTAAAGACTCTTTTCCTATTTCAAAAGCTTTAGTTTTCGAGGGTAATAGCTACGTATGTTGAAAAAATGAAGATATTAGACTATTTTATGATTGCAAATGGTAAAGAATGTGATTAAAGGCTCTTTTCCTATTTCAAAAGTTTTAGTTTTCGAGGGTAATAGCTACGTATGTTGAAAAAATGAAGATATTAGACTATTTTATGGTTGCACATGGTAAAGAATTTGATTAAAGGCTCTTTTCCTATTTCAAAAGTTTTAGTTTTCGAGGGTAATAGCTACGTTTGTTGAAAAAATGAAGATATTAGACAATTTTATGATTGCACATGGTAAAGCATGTGATTAAAGGCTCTTTTCCTATATCAAAAGTTTTAGTTTTCGAGGGTAATAGCTACGTATGTTGAAAAAATTAAGATATTAGACTATTTTATGATTGCAAATGGTAAAGAATGTGATTAAAGGCTCTTTTCCTATTTCAAAAGTTTTAGTTTTCGAGGGTAATAGCTACGTATGTTGAAAAAATGAAGATATTAGACTATTTTATGATTGCACATGGTAAAGAATGTGATTAAAGGCTCTTTTCCTATTTCAAAAATTTTAGTTTTCGAGGGTAATAGCTACGTATGTTGAAAAAATGATGATATTAGACAATTTTATGATTGCACATGGTAAAGAATAAGATTAAAGGCTCTTTTCCTATTTCAAAAGTTTTAGTATTCGAGGGTAATAGCTAGGTCTGTTGAAAAATGACGATGTTAGACTATTTTATGGTTGCACATGGTGAAGAATGTGATTAAAGGCTCTTTTCCTATTTCAAAAGTTTAAGTTTTCGAGGATAATAGCTCTGTATGTTGAAAAAATGAAGATATTAGACTATTTTATGATTGCACATGGTAAAGAATGTGATTAAAGGCTCTTTTCCTATTTCAAAAGTTTTATTTTTCGAGGGTAATAGCTAAGTATGTTGAAAAAATGAAGATATTAGACTATTTTATGATTGCACATGGTAAAGAATGTGATTAAAGGCTCTTTTCCTATTTCAAAAGTTTTAGTTTTCGAGGGTAATAGCTACGTTTGTTGAAAAAATGAAGATATTAGACAATTTTATGATTGCACATGGTAAAGCATGTGATTAAAGGCTCTTTTCCTATATCAAAAGTTTTAGTTTTCGAGGGTAATAGCTACGTATGTTGAAAAAATTAAGATATTAGACTATTTTATGATTGCAAATGGTAAAGAATGTGATTA
>NW_027068261.1:0-4992 GCF_032884065.1 Artemia franciscana
TATTTCCATTGGATTTACAGATGTTCTGAGCTCTTCATCACTGTCATAAGTGGGTAATGCTGGGTAACTCTCTTCATTGAGTGCAGAAAATTTGTTTGAGGTTGGGATGGAGTAGCTTGGGTAGGTGGGAGGTATAATATAACTTTGGGGTGATGGGATTGAGTTATAGCTTGCAGTAACACATGGTTGAGTTGAGCTTCTCTGGAGATCTCCTTGCGTATATATTGTGACACTTTGTCCATTAGGTAGAATTCCAATTAGAAGTTGAGAGTAGGGGGGATGGAAATTTTGGGTGGGACCAGGCAAACCCTGGTCAGGTAACTGAAGCATTCAGCTGCAATCACAATTGTCTAAAGTGTAAATATGGTAAAATAATCACAGAAATACAAAGAATCTCCAATACTCACAAGAAAATTACAACTTGAAGCAAAAGATTTTATATCCAACCGGTTAATCTTTTCTTCCTCGTCAGAGTGCAAGGAGATTTACCTATATAACTGTTTTCAGAATTTTAAATGTTTGGTTAAACGTTAACGTTAACAACCACAGTAAAGCAGGATTGCCATCTATAGTATCCATAAATATGTCCCATTAGGGTCGAAAAATGAGTCTGTTCTGGCTAGAATGTGTCCATTTGGAAATCTCAAAAACAGGATTTTTTTATTATTTGTGTTATTGACCAAAAAATATTTAAAAACCCCTTTCAAAGCGATCAGTTAATGCCTATAAAATAGGTAGCTTTTGTCAGGGCCGATTTATAAAATCGATGTCTGTTTGCAAAAAAAAAGCACTGATTTAAAATCTCTAATCGTATCCTTTTTTTCAACAAAAAATCAAAAGAACTAAATAATAATAAAAACAACATAAATATTTGATAATAACAACATAATTGAATAACGAAAGAATTCGAAATTTAAAGAAATTTTTTTAATGACCTAAAAATTCAAAAAGGATAAAAATTTTCATAGTTAGGGAACTCAATGATAATAGTAAAAAAAACTAAATAAATTAATATCAATCATGTAAATCTGTAGATCAGGCAACTTTGTGGAAGATCCCTTTTTATTACTAGATCCCAAATAAAATAATCGCAATTATCGTAGCTCTTTACGAAGACAGCGAGTTTTGCATCAAGACACTCAAAAACCAAACCCAATACTTTTGAATTCTATCTGGCGTCAAGCTAGGCTGTGTACTGTCACCGTTACTTTTTTGTGATAATTATCGACTTTATTCTCTGCAACTGAGCGACCAATGGTATCAAACTTTCTGCCGAGGTGACAGTTAGTGACCTAGACTTTGCAGATTCTGTTACAATGCTATAGTTGTACAAGAAACATCTGAGAGAACTTCTAAACAGGTTCAGTGAAAAAGCAAGCCAACTCTGTCTAAAAATAAATTCGAGCAAAACCCAAAGAATGGTGACTACTGATTCTCACTTCATATCAGATGTGGAAATGAGGAAATGGAACAGGTCTTGGTTTTTAAATTTCTTCGAAGCGTAGAAGAGGATATGGGATCAAAATTAAAAGAAATAATGATCAGAACATGTCAGGGGAACGCCGCCTTCAATAGGCTCAAGCACATATGGAAGTCAAAAAATTACTCGAACCGGCTCAAGTTACGCTTGTTCAACAGCAACGTCATCTTGGTCCTCCTTTACGCAGCTGAAATCTGAAGTTTGAACCAGCAACGTGAAAAGAAAATTCTTGCATTCAAGAACAATTGTCGTCGAAGAATTTTAAATATTCATTGTTCAGACAGAATCAGCCTCTAGTGACAGATATCATTAGAGCTCGAAGGTGAAGTTAATTGGGCCATGTTCTCCGAATGCAGGACACTCAGATCTCAAAAGGCACTTTACATTGGCACCCAAATGGAAGTTGAAGACGGAGAAGACCTCAGAACACTTTGCGTCGAACATATTAGTCTGATCTGTGCAGTATCCATGCATCTCTTCAACCCAATTGGGAAGACATATACACATCCTCCAAATTCAAAAAAGATTGGCAAAGTCTGGTGAATGCCTTGGGTGCCTCTACTGGCATAGACAGATCTAAGTTCTAAGACAAGGTAATGATGTAACAATTGATAGCCTACAATTTAATAATGTTGTCCATGATGTCTAGTTTTGAACTTCTTTTGCAAAGGGCTTTTTAATATCGCTGTCATGTCCCGACTGAGCTGATTAAATCGATTCTTGGAAATATCTTCGTTTGTCAGGTCCTTAATATCAAATATAATGAAAACGGAAAAATCTATATATAACATTCATACAAAAAGACTTAGTCTAAATAAGCAAAACTCTAATCAACATATAAATCACCTACTTTGGAGAAAATCCCTTACGAGTAATCAGAACGTAATTTCGTCAAAATCCAGGGAAGGGGGGAGTCGGTGCCAATTTTCCCAAATCAAGTGAAAATGACAGTGAAAATGATAAAATAAACCGTTTGGCACCATAATAGTACTATTTGGTACTCCATAAATACTATATAGGTACTTTATAGTACTATATAAAGGTAAAAGTACTATATAAAGGTCACTATAAAGGTAAATATGTACTAAAAACTGATATGTATCTGTTGTTCCTTGAATTATGCAGGTTTATTTTTCTTTTGACCAGATTTTAGAAGAAACTAAATTTCAGAGGGGGGGGGGTTATAGTCTGGGAAAAGCACGCCTAGGTCTGGAAGGGGTAGTACCCCTCCCCCCTATACCATATTAAATAACGGCCCTGACAGTAATATTTTTATCAAAATATGTATCCAGTTAGGAAGTGGTTTGTTTTCAGTCATAAATTTACAAAATCTGTTCCATTTTGCCGTTTAATGTACAAGATTTTTTAAATATGTCACTTTTCACCTTTTTATGTAGATGCTGTCATGTTGTATTATAACAGTTTGATATAAAGTATATCCGAATATTAACCCTGTTACCGAGAAACTAACCGGTCCTGCGACACGACCGACACTGAAAAGCAGTGTGGGTCAAGTAAAAAAGCAGGGTTTTCACGGTATCCTTCCTATCAAAACGCAGTGTAAGCTATGTTTATTTTGATGTCTGCAATACAAGTACGTCGTCACTGATTTTAACAAAAAATCACTGTCTTAAATCAATTAGTTCTTTGTACCTTTTCTCACAATTGGATATTAAAGTCTTTCTTACTTAAACTAGTTGATCTAGCCTTGAAATTTGCACAAGAACTGTGACGAAGAAAAGGGAAAAGCGACATCCCCCAGATTCTCTTTTCTCCACCTTATATAAAAGAGAAAAATAGTCCTCCGTGGTAAATTCATAGCTTTTTCCCATTTCCTTCTCTTTTTTTTGTTATAAACCAAAATATAAATTTGTCCATCATTTGTCTTTTCTTAGAACTTTCTTTGGGAATAATTCACATTTGCTTTTACCAATTATTATATTTTCTGCTCCTCTGATTTACTGATCTTGAAAGCGACAAAAAACAGACAAATCTATACTCCTAGTTTTTGGCTAAATTTTTCTAAGAAAGTAAATAGCCTGACATACTTTAAAATATGTTAATTCTAGATTTTAAGGTTTTTGCTGACTCAGCAAATATAAAAAATAACATTTTTGGCCGAATATTGATCTATTTGTTTTTCTTTTTCAATTTTAGCCCCTGTATGAAATATATTTAGCAAAAGGAAATATAATAAATAATTCAATAATTATACTAATAGTTTTCTACATTTCTTTTTGTTTCGAGAGAGTACATTGTTTACTAGCTTAAAAAAATCTCAGCCGAAGTCAGGTTTTGATTAGTCAGCATATTATCACCCCTTGCCTCGGCCCAAAGTGAGCATTTATTGACACCCATGTCTACAATTACAAGTCTGCGAGAAAAAGTTTTTGTATGTTTCTTTCTTGAAACACTCTCCTCTTATCTTAAAACTTGACTCCATCATCTTGACATTCTTATTTAACAATTTTAGGTAAACTGAAACCAAATGTTGAAGACGTTTGGAGATATGAGAACTAGTCATATGAGAAAAGATTGCATCTATTTTCAAGTATACTTACTGGGTTTCTGGTGTTTTTGCGGCAATATTTTTTATATTACGTTCGGCAATATGGAGTCATGTAGAAGTTTGAAAAGTTAGGTACTTGCCCAACTTTTATGAGACAAACTCTAGATAATGACTCTGAGATAGCGGTATTTTCTGAAAATGACAAGGCATAATGGAAAAGAAAATGGCTATTATAAGATTGTTACAATGACCACGAACTAATCTAATTGCAATTATCGTATCAAAGGTATGAAAACGTTACAATGACTTATTAACCTTGACAGATAAAGGTCACTCGGTAATAGACAGCGTTGCATATTTTTAAGGACTAAATTGCCTGCAAAAAGCATTTTGCTTCATAGCCATGCAGACACTTGAGGTTGCATTAGCCTTCACTTTAAGCACACTTTAAACAAGACCCAGTCCTGGCTCCCCCTTGTCATGGCTACGACTACTTTTTTTTACGTTACAGTCGGCACTCGGCTTTTAATGTCGACGAAACTGTTACTGAACTAAAATGATTTTACCTGTCAGTTTACACTTCCTTAAGAAAACCAAAATAGCGAATGTGACTCTGTCAGTTTTCACTCCAGCAGATTATTTCAATGATACCAGTGATACCAGTACACCAGATATGATACCAGTACACCACTATATCAAAGTCACTCTAATTTTCAAGATTTAAACCTCCAGGTAAAGTTGATATGGAATACTACTTCTGCTCCATGTTTTTCTTATTCCATATACTAGAGTCATAATACTCAATAAATTGTTAGAGACTAGGAACTCTTAACTCGTAACTAAAACTTGGGATCAGAAAGTGGAGGATGTCATAAATCTTTTCAGAGAAATGAAAAGGATTTTGAATTCGTATGACGTTCACCTGTGAGGTATTTGTAAGGACAAAAGAGTGCAAAAGAGTGGGCAAAAGAAATACCCCTACAACGTATGAGTACCTCATTGC
>NW_027068262.1:0-4928 GCF_032884065.1 Artemia franciscana
TATGCATTTGTCTTACCTTTATTTTGCAAATGTTGCTTTTATGGTGATAAATCAGTGAACAAAAAGGCAGTCTAATCAAGAAACAGAAAAAAAGAAGGGAAATGAAGAATTTGTAATATATATTTAGGGAGTTGTAAGGTATTGTACAGAACTTTTAGAAAAGATATAAGTACATATTTTAGGATTTCTTAAGTGGTTTTCATAACTGTAAATGGTTTCATTCTCAATAGCCTTGATTGTGTACCCAATTCATTTGTTTCATTTTTAAACAGAGATGTGTCTAACACTATGCTGGTAGCCTGTCAGCCTACAACTGGGGCTATTGAAAAGGAAATATGTTAATATTAAAAAAATATTACTTTATATTAATGAAAAATTTTTGTTCATATAGCCTACTTTGAGGGTGCTACTACCATACTTTACTCCCCCTCTCCCCCCATTTAAAAATAAACAGTATAGAATACATATTTCCAGTGCACTTTCCTGTTCCATAGTTTCATTATTGTTTATTCAATTTGTGGATGTGAAGTTGAAACAAGGGTCTATAACCATAAAACCCATATCCTAGGAAAATGCATGGGAAATCTAATTTGGCCCATATATTTGCAAATAAGGGAATAAGTCATAGAGGAAACTACAATTTGCCTACATATTACAAAGAAAATTTTGTTTTGTTAACTTACTTCTTTCTCAACATTTCGAACTGTAGACTAAAACCCAAGGCTGAAGCAAGTCTAGCCATATTTAGCTCAGAAATAGAATTCTGCAGCAAATTTGGTAAAATTCTAGTTAATTGACTTCTTGCTATCTCAGAAAGGGTTTAGGCTAGGAAACCGAAACTTTCAGGGATGAATCTACAGACTAAAGTATGTCCCGGGAAGGTATTTTGAAGCAACTACCTCCACTCCTTCTCCCTCTAGAGGGGCTTGACCTTTAAAAATATGTGTGTTACAAAAGTGAAACCTTGCAAAATAGGTCTTCTGCTTAATTGAAGTACAAAAGAATTGTTTTCAGCTTCATAACTTTGCTCAATTCTATTTTACAAGGTTTTAAATATATGCAAATATATTTCTTAAATTTTGAAAAAAAACATTGATTTTGCTAAAAATTCTATTTAAATAACAGGAATTGCATTTTCAGAACTAAAGGCAGAGAAAAAGCAACTAGTAACTGAATATTAATGTAAAATGTTGTTTTGTCAAAATTTCAATAGGTATAGACCTGTCATGTAGGCAAATTTCAGGGCCCTCAAGAGGGAGAAGGAGTGGAGGTGGGTACTTTAAAATACCTTCCCGGGACATAATTGAGCCTGTAGACCCATCCCTAAAAGTTTCATTTTCCTAACCTAAACCCTTTCCAAGATAGCAAGAAGTCAATTAACTAGAATTTTACCGCAAATTTTAAAGAGGCCCATTACTGAGATTCTACATTTTCTATGTATTTTGCAATGTATCAGTTATATTTCTACAGCTTGGGCTGTGCATTTGAGCATTAGGGTGAGATTTGAAGGCAAAGTATAGTGAAATCACAGGAAAAACATGTTAGCCTAACAATAACTAGGCTAGTTTCTTCTTAAACACCCTATTTTCTAGACTTCTAGCCAAAAACGGAATTTTGTATTGACTGTTTAAAAAAAAACTATTAGCAGCCTATTCCAAAAATATCATTAGCAACCTACCTAAATAAAATAATATAGCCTATTTCTTTCACTGCAGCGTGCTTAGCCTGCTGCTCTTTTCTTTTAGAAACACCCGGCGGTAACTGAGTTTAATAAAGGTAGCGCTGTGAACAGAAAAACCCGAGGAATATTCGAGATCATTCGATATCAAGTCATTTTTTAATATAGTGTTTCCAGCAGTGGTTCTGACATTTTTTTTTTTTTTTTTTTTTTTCTAGCTCACGAACCAATTTTCTTTCTAAGAATTTTTCACGATCCCAGCCTGACTAATAAACTACAAATAAGGAAAATAGGAAATTTTGAATTTTAATGAATAAATGGTAAACAGTGGCGTAAAAATAAAATATTTTGGGGAGAAATATTTATTGAAATTGTAATTTTCGTTTTAAAATAAAATAAAATAAATGAATGACTTAAAAAAAACAATAGGATAATGCAAGGGTAATTATACTTCAACCAATGTTTGTAAACATCAAATACAAAGCTCCACGAGTTTAATGTGTAGTCAGCACCGAATTAACACAAAATCAAATAAGAAGACGGATAAGCAATCAATACCTTTTGTATCCATAATGCTGACTATAAATTGTGATTGATTTCGAAGCCTATTTCTTGTAAATATTTTTGTAAATAATTTTTTATTTGTAATTTAATTGTAAATCTATTTTTTGTAAATAATTTTTGTAATAATTTAGCATCTCACCGTTTTTCAAAGGATGTCAGTGAATCCCCTCCTTCTCGGTATAAAATTTACCCAGGGAATTTTCCCCAATCGAAAAATGTCCCTGCAATTCAAATTTAAAAAATACAATATTTAATGATTATAGCCTATGGCCTATGGCCTAATGGTATATGGTAAACTTTATAGCCTATGGCCTTATACACAAGAATTAATAGGGGTCATGTCAGTCCCAAAGGCACAGCTAAAAGACTTGTCAACTAAGCTGAAAATAATATCTATTTAAGAAATTTTATCAGATATCTTGAGGGAAAACATTGGTGTGAAAAAGGGACTATTTGCCTTTCAATCTTTTTGGTCATAGGCAGTGCCCTTAATATACGAAATAGCTTCTGTTCGCTTTAAAATTTGATATTGCTTTTTTTGAAATATTTTAGTTGAATGTTTCTAAGTATTTACCATCTCACCATTTTTCAGAGGATGTCAAGGACCGCCCCCCCCCCTTCTCGGTTTAAAATTTACCCAGGGAATACTCCTCATTAGAAAAATGCCCATGCATTTCAAAACAAAAGATACAATGTTTAACAATGGGCAAATTTTACAGCCTACGGTTTTATACCCAGAAATTGATAGGGGTCATATCATTCCCAAAGGCAGAGTTTAGGGACTTGTTAACTATCCAGAAAATAATAGCCATTTAAAATTCTTTATCAGATATCCTTGTGTAAAACATATTTGTGAAAAACTGACTATTTGCCTTTCAATTTTTTGGTCATAGGCAGCGCAATAGCACTGCCAGAGTAAACAGCGATGTGGGCACAATGAATTATTATTCTTTTTTGTTGGTCGTTTTTGGTTTATTTGAGACCAGGGCACTTTGCATCGAAGGAGTGGTCGTAGAAACTTCGAAAAAGGCTAATCCAATTGAAAATTGAAAGGGCTAGTGCCTTTTTAAAAGTGAAAAGTAAGTGGAGGGTAACTAGCCCTTTTTTTTATTCCCACTATTTTCCCCAAATTCAAAAATGAAATATTTAGGGCTTCCTATCTGTGACTCTTAAAGCAACTAGAAGGCTCTTGATCCTTCATTTCCAACGTCAAACAGCAACTGCATACGGAAGCTTGGTAGCAAACAAACTTCGACTCAACCGCAAACTGCTAGCGAAACTTTACAATGCTTCTGCACTCCCGAATTTCCTATACCTTGCACCTTTTTGGCGTACGTTTACAATAACCGAGACGAAGGAGCTTCGACGAATCTATTCCCAGTATGCCAAATACCTACTTGCCCTTCCACCATGGACAGGCAACTCCTGGGTCATTAAAAGATACGGCATCATAGACCCGAATGCTTCTATCAGAAAAAGCATAGAAGATTACAATAGTAGAATTGGTCGGCACCCATGGAGCGCTATTTTGATTCAATGAATGTTTTGCTTTTGTATGTTTTAATTGTTTTAAAGTAAGGTGAAGTGTTGCAAAGTTTTTGTGTAGCTTTTTAGGTCATTCTCTTTTTCCTCTTTTCTTTTATTCACATTATACTCCGTTTTTCATGTATATTATAACGGGTTATAAATAAATTCAATTCAATTCAATTCAATTATCAAAACTTTTAGATAACCATTTTTTTCAACGTAGTTGGAAGGGCCAGTCATTATGTCTGTGGGGATTATGCCCCCCCCCCTCTAAAGAAAAACCCTCAGGGCAAGGGCTGCAAGTTACGCCCTGGGGGCAAATAAGGTATATATAGAAAGGGTGATTATATAAACTTCAGAGGGAGTTCATTGGAGCAACACTCAGAAGTTCTAGTCCTCTTTACAAGATTCTGAGTGATTGGACTGTAGGTAGCCCCCCCTCCCACACCTCGTATTTTCCCAAAAACATATCTGGTAGAAATTTTGAGATGGCCATTTGTTTTCATAGAAACTTGGAAAAAGGCTCTTTCGATTAGACATTGACGAAGCAAGTTCACTTTTTAATCGTTAAAAATAATTAGAGAACAACGAACCCCTCTCCAACGCCCACCATTTTACCAGACATATCCAATTATAATTTTGAGATAGCCATTTTGTTCAGGTTATTTAAAAGATCTACAAATTGGGTCTTTAAGGATAAAAGCCCCCCCCCCCCCCACAGCTCTCAGGGTAAGGGCTGTAAGTGGTGTCCTGGGGGCATATAAGGTTTTCTTTTGAAAGGTTGGTTGTATAAACTTTGAAGGAGGATCATTGGATTGGTAACCAGAAGTCCTATTACCCTGTTTAAGATTCAGCGTAATTGGACGGTGGAAACCCCCTCCCGAACACCTTGCATTTTCCCGAATTGTATATGGTAGAAATTTTGAGCTGACCAATTTGTTGTCACAGAAACTTCAAAAAATGCTCATTCGATTGGAAATTGAAGGGACTACTGCCACTTATAAATTTCAAAATTATTGGAGGGCAACTAACCCCCCTCCCAAGCCCATACCCCCTAACACATCCAATCAAATTTTGAGATAGTAATTTTGTTAAAAGGTCCAGAAAGTATGTCTTTGATGACACACCCACCCCCCAAAAGCCCTCAGCGCAAGAAATA
>NW_027068263.1:0-4995 GCF_032884065.1 Artemia franciscana
AAAGAATGTGATTAAAGGCTCTTTTCCTATGTCAAAAGTTTTAGTTTTCGAGGGTAATAGCTATGTCTGTGGAAAAAATGAAGATATTAGACTATTTTATGATTGCACATGGTAAAGAATGTGATTAAAGGCTCTTTTCCTATGTCAAAAGTTTTAGTTTTCGAGGGTAATAGCTATGTCTGTGGAAAAAATGAAGATATTAGACTATTTTATGATTGCACATGGTAAAGAATGTGATTAAAGGCTCTTTTCCTATGTCAAAAGTTTTAGTTTTCGAGGGTAATAGCTATGTCTGTGGAAAAAATGAAGATATTAGACTATTTTATGATTGCACATGGTAAAGAATGTGATTAAAGGCTCTTTTCCTATGTCAAAAGTTTTAGTTTTCGAGGGTAATAGCTATGTCTGTGGAAAAAATGAAGATATTAGACTATTTTATGATTGCACATGGTAAAGAATGTGATTAAAGGCTCTTTTCCTATGTCAAAAGTTTTAGTTTTCGAGGGTAATAGCTATGTCTGTGGAAAAAATGAAGATATTAGACTATTTTATGATTGCACATGGTAAAGAATGTGATTAAAGGCTCTTTTCCTATGTCAAAAGTTTTAGTTTTCGAGGGTAATAGCTATGTCTGTGGAAAAAATGAAGATATTAGACTATTTTATGATTGCACATGGTAAAGAATGTGATTAAAGGCTCTTTTCCTATGTCAAAAGTTTTAGTTTTCGAGGGTAATAGCTACGTCTGTGGAAAAAATGAAGATATTAGACTATTTTATGATTGCACATGGTAAAGAATGTGATTAAAGGCTCTTTTCCTATGTCAAAAGTTTTAGTTTTCGAGGGTAATAGCTATGTCTGTGGAAAAAATGAAGATATTAGACTATTTTATGATTGCACATGGTAAAGAATGTGATTAAAGGCTCTTTTCCTATGTCAAAAGTTTTAGTTTTCGAGGGTAATAGCTATGTCTGTGGAAAAAATGAAGATATTAGACTATTTTATGATTGCACATGGTAAAGAATGTGATTAAAGGCTCTTTTCCTATGTCAAAAGTTTTAGTTTTCGAGGGTAATAGCTATGTCTGTGGAAAAAATGAAGATATTAGACTATTTTATGATTGCACATGGTAAAGAATGTGATTAAAGGCTCTTTTCCTATGTCAAAAGTTTTAGTTTTCGAGGGTAATAGCTATGTCTGTGGAAAAAATGAAGATATTAGACTATTTTATGATTGCACATGGTAAAGAATGTGATTAAAGGCTCTTTTCCTATGTCAAAAGTTTTAGTTTTCGAGGGTAATAGCTATGTCTGTGGAAAAAATGAAGATATTAGACTATTTTATGATTGCACATGGTAAAGAATGTGATTAAAGGCTCTTTTCCTATGTCAAAAGTTTTAGTTTTCGAGGGTAATAGCTATGTCTGTGGAAAAAATGAAGATATTAGACTATTTTATGATTGCACATGGTAAAGAATGTGATTAAAGGCTCTTTTCCTATGTCAAAAGTTTTAGTTTTCGAGGGTAATAGCTATGTCTGTGGAAAAAATGAAGATATTAGACTATTTTATGATTGCACATGGTAAAGAATGTGATTAAAGGCTCTTTTCCTATGTCAAAAGTTTTAGTTTTCGAGGGTAATAGCTATGTCTGTGGAAAAAATGAAGATATTAGACTATTTTATGATTGCACATGGTAAAGAATGTGATTAAAGGCTCTTTTCCTATGTCAAAAGTTTTAGTTTTCGAGGGTAATAGCTATGTCTGTGGAAAAAATGAAGATATTAGACTATTTTATGATTGCAATGGTAAAGAATGTGATTAAAGGCTCTTTTCCTATGTCAAAAGTTTTAGTTTTCGAGGGTAATAGCTATGTCCGTGGAAAAAATGAAGATATTAGACTATTTTATGATTGCACATGGTAAAGAATGTGATTAAAGGCTCTTTTCCTATGTCAAAAGTTTTAGTTTTCGAGGGTAATAGCTATGTCCGTGGAAAAAATGAAGATATTAGACTATTTTATGATTGCACATGGTAAAGAATGTGATTAAAGGCTCTTTTCCTATGTCAAAAGTTTTAGTTTTCGAGGGTAATAGCTATGTCTGTGGAAAAAATGAAGATATTAGACTATTTTATGATTGCACATGGTAAAGAATGTGATTAAAGGCTCTTTTCCTATGTCAAAAGTTTTAGTTTTCGAGGGTAATAGCTATGTCTGTGGAAAAAATGAAGATATTAGACTATTTTATGATTGCACATGGTAAAGAATGTGATTAAAGGCTCTTTTCCTATGTCAAAAGTTTTAGTTTTCGAGGGTAATAGCTTCTGTGGAAAAAATGAAGATATTAGACTATTTTATGATTGCACATGGTAAAGAATGTGATTAAAGGCTCTTTTCCTATGTCAAAAGTTTTAGTTTTCGAGGGTAATAGCTATGTCTGTGGAAAAAATGAAGATATTAGACTATTTTATGATTGCACATGGTAAAGAATGTGATTAAAGGCTCTTTTCCTATGTCAAAAGTTTTAGTTTTCGAGGGTAATAGCTACGTCTGTGGAAAAAATGAAGATATTAGACTATTTTATGATTGCACATGGTAAAGAATGTGATTAAAGGCTCTTTTCCTATGTCAAAAGTTTTAGTTTTCGGGGTAATAGCTAGTCTGTGGAAAAAATGAAGATATTAGACTATTTTATGATTGCACATGGTAAAGAATGTGATTAAAGGCTCTTTTCCTATGTCAAAAGTTTTAGTTTTCGAGGGTAATAGCTTTGTCCGTGGAAAAAATGAAGATATTAGACTATTTTATGATTGCACATGGTAAAGAATGTGATTAAAGGCTCTTTTCCTATGTCAAAAGTTTTAGTTTTCGAGGGTAATAGCTATGTCTGTGAAAAAATGAAGATATTAGACTATTTTATGATTGCACATGGTAAAGAATGTGATTAAAGGCTCTTTTCCTATGTCAAAAGTTTTAGTTTTCGAGGGTAATAGCTTCGTCTGTGGAAAAAATGAAGATATTAGACTATTTTATGATTGCACATGGTAAAGAATGTGATTAAAGGCTCTTTTCCTATGTCAAAAGTTTTAGTTTTCGAGGGTAATAGCTATGTCTGTGGAAAAAATGAAGATATTAGACTATTTTATGATTGCACATGGTAAAGAATGTGATTAAAGGCTCTTTTCCTATGTTTTTAGTTTTCGAGGGTAATAGCTATGTCTGTGGAAAAAATGAAGATATTAGACTGATAATGGTAAATGAAGATGTGATTAAAGGCTCTTTTCCTATGTCAAAAGTAAAGATAGTAGTGAAAAAATGAAGATATTAGACTATTTTATGATTGCAAATGGTAAAGAATGTGATTAAAGGCTCTTTTCCTATGTCAAAAGTTTTAGTTTTCGAGGGTAATAGCTATGTCTGTGGAAAAAATGAAGATATTAGACTATTTTATGATTGCATATGGTAAAGAATGTGATTAAAGGCTCTTTTCCTATGTCAAAAGTTTTAGTTTTCGAGGGTAATAGCTAAGTCTGTTGAAAAAATGAAGATATTACACTATTTTATGATTGCACATGGTAAGAATGTGATTAAAGGCTCTTTTCCTATGTAAAAGTTTTAGTTTTCGAGGGTAATAGCTATGTCTGTGGAAAAAATGAAGATATTAGACTATTTTATGATTGCATATGGTAAGAATGTGATTAAAGGCTCTTTTCCTATGTCAAAAGTTTTAGTTTTCGAGGGTAATAGCTATGTCTGTGGAAAAAATGAAGATATTAGACTATTTTATGATTGCAATGGTAAAGAATGTGATTAAAGGCTCTTTTCCTATGTCAAAAGTTTTAGTTTTCGAGGGTAATAGCTATCGTCCGTGGAAAAAATGAAGATATTAGACTATTTTATGATTGCACATGGTAAAGAATGTGATTAAAGGCTCTTTTCCTATGTCAAAAGTTTTAGTTTTCGAGGGTAATAGCTATGTCTGTGGAAAAAATGAAGATATTAGACTATTTTATGATTGCAAATGGTAAAGAATGTGATTAAAGGCTCTTTTCCTATGTCAAAAGTTTTAGTTTTCAGGGTAATAGCTTTGTCTGTGGAAAAAATGAAGATATTAGACTATTTTATGATTGCACATGGTAAAGAATGTGATTAAAGGCTCTTTTCCTATGTCAAAAGTTTTAGTTTTCGGGGGTAATAGCTTCTTCCCTGGTAAAAATGAAGATATTAGACTATTTTATGATTGGACATGGTTAAGAATGCGATTGAAGGCTCTTTTCCTATGTCAAAAGTTTTAGTTTTTGAGGGTAATAGCTATGTCTGTGGAAAAAATGAAGATATTAGACTATTTTATGATTACACATGGTAAAGAATGTGATTAAAGGCTCTTTTCCTATGTCAAAAGTTTTGGGGTTCGAGGGTAATAGCTATGTCTGTGGAAAAAATGAAGATATTAGACTATTTTATGATTACACATGGTAAAGAATGTGATTAAAGGCTCTTTTCCTATGTCAAAAGTTTTAGTTTTCGGGGGTAATAGCTTTGTCCGTGGAAAAAATGAATATATTAGACTATTTTATGATTGCATATGGTAAAGAATGTGATTAAATGCTCTTTTCCTATGTCAAAAATTTTAGGGTTCGAGGGTAATAGCTATGTCCGTAGAAAAAATGAAGATATTAGACTATTTTGTGATTGCACATGGTAAAGAATGTGATTAAAGGCTCTTTTCCTATGTCAAAAGTTTTAGTTTTCGAGGGTAATAGCCATGTCTGTGGAAAAAATGAAGATAGTAGACTTTTTTATAATTGCACCTGGTAAGGAATGTGATTAAAGACTCTTTTCCTATGTCAAAAGTTTTAGTTTTCGAGGGTAATAGCTATGTCTGTGGAAAAAATGAAGATATTAGACTATTTTATGATTGCACATGGTAAAGAATGTGATTAAAGGCTCTTTTCCTATGTCAAAAGTTTTAGTTTTCGAGAGTAATAGCTATGTCT
>NW_027068264.1:0-4991 GCF_032884065.1 Artemia franciscana
ATTATGGTTGTTTAGGTACTTAGTTACTTAGATTTGAACACTGTTTTTTTTGCTCTTTTTGTCTAAATAGTAGAATAAAGATCCAAAATGTCTATTCCAAGGTTTTTCAGGGGTTGTCTTTAGTTACTTTGGCTAACTTGTAATTGACTTTTGTTAGGGTAGCCACACAAACACCTAGTGGCGAAAATTGGCAATTTTTTGTAATAGAAGCATGAATTGCTGTGAATTTTCCTTTTCAGTTTTACACGTCTAAGACATCTCTAAAAAACATTTTAAAAATACCATTGTATTCAGGACAAAATTGTGTTTTATTATGCCAGACTCCCCTAACCTAGCTATTTAATGTTATTTTTTAATTTTCAATTTAAAAAGTGACTGAACTTGCCTACAAAAATTTACTGATACTAAGGAGGAAAATTCAGCATTCTACAGCAATAATAGGTCTATTAGACTATAACCTTGATGATCATATTAACACTTTCCCATCT
This sequence comes from Artemia franciscana, assembly GCF_032884065.1. Classification (NCBI taxonomy): domain Eukaryota; kingdom Metazoa; phylum Arthropoda; class Branchiopoda; order Anostraca; family Artemiidae; genus Artemia; species Artemia franciscana. The sequence goes on from NW_027068264.1 coordinate 489, forward strand.
AACTCACTTGCTGGGGTTCCCCATGCACCCAAACCAGCTCAAAACCACCCAGTGTCATAGAATTTCATTGAAGCACATAGTTCCAATTTGGCTACTAGATGGACAAAACCCTAAAGTCAACAGTTGATATTGTTTTCTAAAAAAGATTTAAAGTTCTTAGAGGCAAGATAGAGAGATGATTTTGGCCTCAAATCAAAGCTTAAATATAGGAGAATCACATTCTGATCTTCAAAAGCTTAGATTTGACCAAACATTCAAATAAGAACACCTCTAATGTACTCCTCAAAATAGGTCCCTAAAACCCTGTTTTCAGGTAGGTTACCATTTTTAGGAGTAATCTCGAAAGTACCCACATCCTATTTTAGGGATATGCCACACCTGAAAACTGGTAACATTTTCCTGAAAACACTGAAAAGAGAACCAAATACTCTGAGTTGTATACAGTATAGGTAGAGGTGAACAATTACATTAATGTGAACAGGGCAGTTTTGGGGTAAATGGTAAAATGAAGTTCCAAAACACCTGTAAAGATCTTTTCAGATACCATTTATTACCTACTTTCCCTAACTTATAGTTCGATTTAGACACAACAAGTGCAGGAAAATGGCAAAGTTTACCATCAACAAATGTTCACATAGCAAACCTCTGCTGTATTAAATAAAAGAGGAGAAGTCCTACTTCCCAAAACTCAGAGCTTGATCCTCTGATACTCTCCCAGGAATTACAGTGTCACAGATACGGAATAGAAACTGCAAAAACCAACTCAGTATTATCTGTGAGAGCCAAGCAATGAGTTTAGGCAATACAGTATTTCCTCTTGATTCTAATGTATAGTATTGATTTTCTGGTGCTGTTTCTACTAAATTTTTGTTAAAATCATAGTATTTCTGAGTGTCTGTGAGAGCCAGTCAATAAGCTTATGCAAAACGATCTTTCATCTTGATTTTAAGGTATAACTTTGAGTTTTAGGTTCTGTTTCTACTTGAATAAAAATGGTACAAACGCCTATTTGATGTTAGGCTGTTAATGCCTAGTAGTAGGTGTTAATTAACACCTACTACTAAGTAGGTGTTAATGTTCAAGCATGTTCTGAAATAATCTAAAACTTAGAGACATGGGCCTAGTTGTGAATATGATATGATTTGCTTCCCTAAAATGAAACATGGGAAGGTAATTGATGATGATTTTTACAACCTCTGGATGATCTAACTTAATAGTTTGTCTGTCTGTGGTTACTCAACTAGTAGATGATTACTAATCAAGCTATGTAAAGTCAGAAAGCATTGATTCTGCAATAGAAGGATATTAAAGATTCTGATTTACTTTGCAGATAAATTCTCTGAAAGTTGAAATTATTTGGCTTCTAGTATGGAAGAAACCAAGAATTTACCGAAAAAACGGGCGCAGAGTCAGATACTGGACTTTTTTCTCAAAAAAAAGAAGAAGAAGGAAGAAGGAATAGAGTGCACTGAAAGACAGGGAAGAATAAGTGAAGAAAGCAAGCAGGTGGCAAATGACAAGAGAGTTGTCATTGATGTTCCTATTACTTCAGACAAAATGGTTGGAGAACATAGTGCTATTGAAACCAGTCTAAGAAACCGAGAGACAGTTTTGCTTAAAAACAACAATCCTTTTGGTGGTCCTGCAGTGGTAATGTCAGGGAAAAGTAAGCAGAGATCTGTTCTTGATACTGAAAACGTGGCAGGAAGCAGTAATAAGTCCAAACGTACATATCAACTGAGCAGTGGTACTGACAGTGAGCCTGAAAATAGTGGAGGTCTGAGCACAGAACAGAAAACCAAGAAAAAGAGAAAGATGGCTTCCGACAATCTAGAACTGAGTGACAACTACTCAGAAAGTGAAATGTCTCAAATTAGTGAAGGTGTAGGAATCATAAGTGAAGGTGTAGGAAAGGAACCAGCTAATACTTGTGTGAGTGACAGTGAAAGCAGCAATAGTGAGACAGAAACAGCACAAGCCAGCAAAATAGGAAGAAAAACCAAGAAGAAACCAAAACGAGGTTTTGTTAAAGCCTGGGAGGATGACAAGCAACTCAGCCATTTTTTAACTAGAGCCCCCAACAATAAAGACCAGCCGTGGTGCAAGTTCTGCCATCGGATTTTGAAGGGGTCAAAAAGGAATATTTTGACGCATACAAAATCGAAGAGTCACATTGATAGGTGCAAAGAAGCAGGAGCTGCAGCTACATCCAGAGTGATGATGTCTGTTAGGCAGAAGGACATTGATGTAACCAATGCAGAAATCCGCTTATCAGCATGGTTTGCCTCAGAAGACATACCTTTCATTAAAGCCAATACACTTATTCCTGTTTTGAAAGCATGTGCACCAGACTCTGCAGTGCTGAAGAGTGTCCAGATGAAACGGACGAAGATCACAGGGATTGTGAAGAATGTTCTTGCCCCATATGAACAGAGCAGACTTTCTCGTGACTTGAGCAAAAGCTTTTACTCTTTGGTCGTTGATGAAACAACAGATAGAGGGACTATCAAATCTTTAGTGATTATTGTGAAGTACAAACACCCCAATACTCAAGCAGTCAAAGAAGAATTCTTAGGAATTCTGGAGGTTGAAGATTCAAGCAGCCTTGGACAGAAAACTTTAATCGTGAACTATTTGAAAAAGCTTGGCATACCACTGAATCGGATGATCGGTATTGGCTTTGACAATGCTTCTGTTAACACGGGAGTTCGAGCTGGACTTGGGGCACTGCTTATTGCTGGAAGTACGGGGGGGATGGTTGATGATGCACTACCTGAGCTATTTGTTCTTGGATGTACCAGTCATTCTCTTGCCCTAGTTGCTAGTCATGCAAGCAAGCGACTGCCAGAAGGCCTTGAGCCTATGCTGAGAGATTTGATCAACTATGTTGCTAACAGCCCCAAACGTATTGTTGAGCTGAAGGAAATTCAACAATTCGCAGAACTGAAGGTACACCGGATGCTTCAAATATCAAATACTCGGTGGCTTTCGATGGAACAGGCAATTTCTCGTGTTCTTGAGCAATGGAATGCCCTTGTGATGTTTTTCACCAATCACGGTCTTGGAGATGCAGCTGGGGACAAGAGTTCACGAAATAAAGCTGCAAAAATCTTGTCTTACATGAAGGAGCCCTTGACTAAGGCATACTTTCATTTCCTTGCATTTATGCTCAACAAGATAAATTGCTTGAATTTGGAGTTCCAGAGTACTGACACTCGCATTCACAAACTCCTTTCCAGCTCAAAGGCAACCATGAAGTCTTTTATCAAAACTGACATCTTAGAGAATGACGATGCTTTTGACGTACCCATGATCTCAGGCTGTTTCAAGGACATATCCGAGATTTCTTTTGGTCCAAATACCGAAATACACTTGTTGAAATACAAGGATGTGATTCCCTTGAATGATCTCAAACAGTTTAGGCTGAACTGCTTGAACTTCCTTGTAGAAGTTATCACACAAATGAGGAAAAGAATTGATCATTCTGATCCCACTTTAAAAGCTCTGGCTTGTTTAGACCCAGTGACTGCTTTGAGTGGAAAAGTTGACACTCTAGTGGGACTGACTGGTCGGTTCAGCAGCTTACTTGGGAAACATGAAGGTGAAGTGGAAAGGTCAAGGAATGTAATAGAGACTCAGTGGATCTTGATGAGTGAGCACAGAGATGATATTATCAGAACCATGGGAACTGAATTGTCTCCTTCGATCTTTTGGAAGACGTTATTGAATATGAAAGATGCTCAAGGCAAGCCACAGTTCGAAGAACTGTCCCTTTTCATGCTAAATCTATGTGCTCTCCCACATTCCAGTGCAGCTGCAGAACGTCAATTTTCAGTTCTATCAAATATAAAAACCAAACTCAGGAACAGTCTACTTCTCGACACCATAGACTCCCTGATGCATGCAAAGCAGCTGGTCTCTCGTACCTCAGGAACCGTCCATGACTGGGAAATTCCTTCCGATATACGGAGGAATTTTATGGCCTGGTACAAGGAGAAAGAAGAAGAGACCAATGAACCCTAGATATAACCAGGGTCGAATATACTTGAAGTTCTGGGGAGGGGGGGGGGGTTCTGTGTGTGAGATGTTACCAAGTTGTTCAGTGCTTATATATCTGATATTCGTCTGTAATTTTTAGTACAAATATACGATTGATTTTGGCTTACATTTTTCCTCGGCCTCTAGGTCCATTAGATGTGCTATTGTAACCATTAAGACAGGAAGACGGCTCAGTAGTATTGTTGGTTTAAGCTAAGCTTCAATGAGGGCACAATGAACCAAAGACGAATTGATAGACAGAAATTTGGAAATGTTTTTTTCTGGGAACTAAGTTCCGATTGCCGAGTCAAAGTGACATACTGTACAAGAGAATAAAAGTAGGCACAAAGCATGTTAAAACAAGAAGAAGCGTGTTCAGGTATTATACTTCATTTTTACGAATTTCTTCCCGATTGAATCCAGGTCTTGGACAAGTTTTATGCTCGCAAACTAAAAAGCTCAAAC
>NW_027068265.1:0-4973 GCF_032884065.1 Artemia franciscana
AAAACTAAAACTTTTAAAATAGGAAAAGAGCCTTTAATCACATTCTTTACCATTTGCAATCATAAAATTGTCTAATATCTTCATTTTTTCCACAGAAAAAGCTATTACCCTCGAAAACTAAAGCATTTGAAATAGGAAAAGAGCCTTTAATCACATTCTTTACCATGTGCAATCATAAAATAGTCTAATATCTTCATTTTTTCAACATATGTAGCTATTACCCTCGAAAACTAAAACTTTTGAAATAGGAAAAGAGCCTTTAATCACATTCTTTACCATGTGCAATCATAAAATAGTCTAATATCTTCATTTTTTCAACATACGTAGCTATTACCCTCGAAAACTAAAACTTTTGACATAGGAAAAGAGCCTTTAATCACATTCTTTACCATTTGCAATCATAAGATAGTTTAATATCTTCATTTTTTCAACATACGTAGCTATTACCCTCGAAAACTAAAACTTTTGAAATAGGAAAAGAGCCTTTAATCACATTCTTTACCATGTGCAATCATAAAATAGTCGAAAATATTCATTTTTTCAACATACGTAGCTATTACCCTTGAAAACTAAACTTTTTGAAATAGGAAAATAGCCTTTAATCATATTCTTTACCATGTGCAATCATAAAATAGTCTAATATCTTCATTTTTTCAACATACATAGCTATTACCCTCGAAAACTAAAACTTTTGAAATAGGAAAAGAGCCTTTAATCACATTCTTTACCATTTGAAATCATAAAATAGTCTAATATCTTCATTTTGTCAACATACATAGCTATTACCCTCGAAAACTAAAACTTTTGAAATAGGAAAAGAGCCTTTAATCACATTCTTTACCATGTGCAATCATAAAATAGTCTAATATCTTCATTTTTTCAACATATGTAGCTATTACCCTCGAAAACTAAAACTTTTGAATTAGGAAAAGAGCCTTTAATCACATTCTTTACCATGTGCAATTATAAAATAGTCTAATATCTTCATTTTTTCAACATACGTAGCTATTACCCTCGAAAACTAAAACTTTTGACATAGGAAAAGAGCCTTTAATCACATTCTTTACCATTTGCAATTATAAGATAGTTTAATATCTTCATTTTTTCAACATACGTAGCTATTACCCTCGAAAACTAAAACTTTTGAAATAGGAAAAGAGCCTTTAATCACATTCTTTACCATTTGCAATCATAAAATAGTCTAATATATTCATTTTTTCAACATACGTAGCTATTACCCTCGAAAACTAAAACTTTTGAAATAGGAAAAGAGCCTTTAATCACATTCTTTACCATGTGCAATCATAAAATAGTCGAATATCTTCATTTTTTCAACATACGTAGCTATTACCCTCGAAAACTAAAACTTTTGAAATAGGAAAAGAGCCTTTAATCACATTCTTTACCATTTGCAATCATAAAATAGTTTAATATCTTCATTTTTTCAACATACGTAGCTATTACCCTCGAAAACTAAAACTTTTGAAATAGGAAAAGAGCCTTTAATCACATTCTTTACCATTTGCAATCATAAAATAGTCTAATATCTTCATTTTTTCAACATACGTCACTATTACCCTCGAAAACTAAAACTTTTGAAATAGGAAAAGAGCCTTTAACCACATTCTCTACCATGTGCAATCAGAAAATTGTCTAATATCTTCATTTTTTCAACATACGTAGCTATTACCCTCGAAAACTAAGACTTTTGACATAGGAAAAGAGCCTTTAATCACATTCTTTACAATTTGCAATCATAAAATAGTCTAATATCTTCATTTTTTCAACATATGTAGCTATTACCCTCGAAAACTAAAACTTTTGAAATAGGAAAAGAGCCTTTAATCACATTCTTTACCATGTGCAATCATAAAATAGTCTAATATCTTCATTTTTTCAACATACGTAGCTATTACCCTCGTAAACTAAAACTTTTGACATAGGAAAAGAGCCTTTAATCACATTCTTTACCATTTGCAATCATAAGATAGTTTAATATCTTCATTTTTTCAACATACGTAGCTATTACCCTCGAAAACTAAAATTTTTGAAATAGGAAAAGAGCCTTTAATCACATTCTTTACCATTTGCAATCATAAAATAGTCTAATATATTAATTTTTTCATCATACGTAGCTATTACCCTCGAAAACTAAAACTTTTGAAATAGGAAAAGAGCCTTTAATCACATTCTTTACCATGTGCAATCATAAAATAGTCGAATATCTTCATTTTTTCAACATACGTAGCTATTACCCTCGAAAACTAAAACTTTTGAAATAGGAAAAGAGCCTTTAATCACATTCTTTACCATTTGCAATCATAAAATAGTTTAATATCTTCATTTTTTCAACATACGTAGCTATTACCCTCGAAAACTAAAACTTTTGAAATAGGAAAAGAGCCTTTAATCACATTCTTTACCATTTGCAATCATAAAATAGTCTAATATATTCATTTTTTCAACATACGTAGCTATTACCCTCGAAAACTAAAACTTTTGAAATAGGAAAAGAGCCTTTAATCATATTCTTTACCATGTGCAATCATAAAATAGTCTAATATCTTCATTTTTTCAACATACGTAGCTATTACCCTCGAAAACTAAAACTTTTGAAATAGGAAAAGAGCCTTTAATCACATTCTTTACAATTTGCAATCATAAAGTAGTCTAATATCTTCATTTTTTCAACATACGTAGCTATTACCCTCAAAAGCAAAAACTTTTGAAATGGGAAAAGAGCCTTAAATCACATTCTTTACCATGTGCAATCATAAAATAGTCTAATATCTTCATTTTTTCAACATACGTTGCTATTACCCTCGAAAACTAAAACTTTTAAAATAGGAAAAGAGCCTTTAATCACATTCTTTACCATTTGCAATCATAAAATTGTCTAATATCTTCATTTTTTCCACAGACAAAGCTATTACCCTCGAAAACTAAAACTTTTGAAATAGGAAAAGAGCCTTTAATCACATTCTTTACCATTTGCAATCATAAAATAGTCTAATATGATCATTTTTTCAACATACGTAGCTATTACCCTCGAAAGCAAAAACTTTTGAAATAGGAAAAGAGCCTTAAATCACATTCTTTACCATTTGCAATCAAAAAAAAGTCTAATATCTTCATTTTTTCAACATACGTAGCTATTACCCTCGAAAACTAAAACTTTTGACATAGGAAAAGAGCCTTTAATCACATACTTTACCATGTGCAATCATAAAATAGTCTAATATCTTCATTTTTTCCACAGACAAAGCTATTACCCTCGAAAACTAAAACTTTTGAAATAGGAAAAGAGCCTTTAATCACATTCTTTACCATGTGCAATCATAAAATAGTCTAATATCTTCATTTTTTCAGCATACCTAGCTATTACCCTCGAAAACTAAAACTTTTGACATAGGAAAAGAGCCTTTAATCACAATCTTTACCATTTGCAATCATAAAATAGTCTAATATCTTCATTTTTTGAACATACGTAGCTATTACCCTCGAAAACTAAAACTTTTGAAATAGGAAAAGAGCCTTTAATCACATTTTTTACCATTTGCAATCATAAAATAGTCTAATATCTTCATTTTTTCAACATACGTAGCTATTACCCTCGAAAACTAAAATTTTGAAATAGGAAAAGAGCCTTTAATCACATTCTTTACCATTTGCGATCATAAAATAGTCTAATATCTTCATTTTTTCAACATATGTAGCTATTACCCTCGAAAACTAAGACTTTTGACATAGGAAAAGAGCCTTTAATCACATTCTTTACCATTTGCAATCATAAAATAGTCTAATATCTTCATTTTTCAACATACGTAGCTATTACCCTCGAAAACTAAAACTTTTGACATAGGAAAAGAGCCTTTAATCACATTCTTTACCATGTGCAATCATAAAATTGTCTAATATCTTCATTTTTTCCACAGACAAAGCTATTACCCTCAAAAACTAAAACTTTTGAAATAGGAAAAGAGCCTTTCATCACATTCTTTACCATTTGCAATCATACAATAGTCTAATATCTTCATTTTTTCAACATACGTAGCTATTACCCTCGAAAACTAAAACTTTTGAAATACGAAAAGATCCTTTAATCACATTCTTTACCATGTGCAATCATAAAATTGTCTAATATCTTCAGTTTTTCCACAGACAAAGCTATTACCCTCGAAAACTAAAACTTTTGAAATAGGAAAAGAGCCTTTAATCCCATTCTTTACCATTTGCAATCATAAAATAGTCTAATATCTTCATTTTTTAAACATACGTAGCTATTACCCTCGAAAACTAAAACTTTTGACATAGGAAAAGAGCCTTTAATCACATTCTTTACTATTTGCAATCATAAGATAGTCTAATATCTTCATTTTTTCAACATACGTAGCTATTACCCTCGAAAACTAAAACTTTTAAAATAGGAAAAGAGCCTTTAATCACATTCTTTACCATGTGCAATCATAAAATTGTCTAATATCTTCATTTTTTCCACAGAAAAAGCTATTACCCTCGAAAACTAAAACTTTTGAAATAGGAAAAGAGCCTTTAATCACATTCTTTACCATATGCAATCATAAAATAGTCTAATATCTTCATTTTTTCAACATATGTAGCTATTACCCTCGAAAACTAAAACTTTTGAAATAGGAAAAGAGCCTTTAATCACATTCTTTACCATGTGCAATCATAAAATAGTCTAATATCTTCATTTTTTCAACATACGTAGCTATTACCCTCGAAAACTAAAACTTTTGACATAGGAAAAGAGCCTTTAATCACATTCTTTACCATTTGCAATCATAAAATAGTTTAATATCTACATTTTTTCAACATACGTAGCTATTACCCTCGAAAACTAAAACTTTTGAAATAGGAAAAGAGCCTTTAATCACATTCTTTACCATTTGCAATCATAAAATAGTCTAATATCTTCATTTTTTCAACATACGTAGCTATTACACTCGAAA
>NW_027068266.1:0-4951 GCF_032884065.1 Artemia franciscana
TTTCGAGGGTAATAGCTACGTATGTTGAAAAAATGAAGATATTAGACTATTTTATGATTGCAAATTGTAAAGAATGTGATTAAAGGCTCTTTTCCTATGTCAAAAGTTTTAGTTTTCTTGGGTAATAGCTACGTATGTTGAAAAAATGAAGATATTAGACTATTTTATGATTGCAAATGGTAAAGAATGTGATTAAAGGCTCTTTTCCTATGTCAAAAGTTTTAGTTTTCGAGGGTAATAGCTACGTATGTTAAAAAAATGAAGATATTAGACTATTTTATGATTGCAAATGGTAAAGAATGTGATTAAAGGCTCTTTTCCTATGTCAAAAGTTTTAGTTTTCGAGGGTAATAGCTACGTATGTTGAAAAAATGAAGATATTAGACTATTTTATGATTGCAAATGGTAAAGAATGTGATTAAAGGCTCTTTTCCTATTTCAAAAGTTTTAGTTTTCGAGGGTAATAGCTACGTATGTTGGAAAAATGAAGATATTAGACTATTTTATGATTGCACTTGGTAAAGAATTTGATTAAAGGCTCTTTTCCTATGTCAAAAGTTTTAGTTTTCGAGGGTAATAGCTACGTATATTGAAAAAATGAAGATATTAGACTATTTTATGATTGCAAATGGTAAAGAATGTGATTAAAGGCTCTTTTCCTATGTCAAAAGTTTAAGTTTTCGAGGGTAATAGCTACGTAATTTGGAAAAATGAAGATATTAGACTATTTTATGATTGCACATGGTAAAGAATGTGCTTAAAGGCTCTTTTCCTATGTCAAAAGTTTTAGTTTTCGAGGGTAATAGCTACGTATGTTGAAAAAATGAAGATATTAGACTATTTTATGATTGCAAATGGTAAAGAATGTGATTAAAGGCTCTTTTCCTATGTCAAAAGTTTTAGTTTTCGAGGGTAATAGCTACGTATGTTAAAAAAATGAAGATATTAGACTATTTTATGATTGCAAATGGTAAAGAATGTGATTAAAGGCTCTTTTCCTATGTCAAAAGTTTTAGTTTTCGAGGGTAATAGCTACGTATGTTGAAAAAATGAAGATATTAGACTATTTTATGATTGCAAATGGTAAAGAATGTGATTAAAGGCTCTTTTCCTATTTCAAAAGTTTTAGTTTTCGAGGGTAATAGCTACGTATGTTGGAAAAATGAAGATATTAGACTATTTTATGATTGCACTTGGTAAAGAATGTGATTAAAGGCTCTTTTCCTATGTCAAAAGTTTTAGTTTTCGAGGGTAATAGCTACGTATATTGAAAAAATGAAGATATTAGACTATTTTATGATTGCAAATGGTAAAGAATGTGATTAAAGGCTCTTTTCCTATTTCAAAAGTTTTCGTTTTCGAGGGTAATAGCTACGTATGTTGGAAAAATGAAGATATTAGACTATTTTATGATTGCACATGGTAAAGAATGTGATTAAAGGCTCTTTTCCTATGTCAAAAGTTTTAGTTTTCGAGGGTAATAGCTACGTCAGTTGGAAAAATGAAGATATTAGACTATTTTATGATTGCACATGGTAAAGAATGTGATTAAAGGCTCTTTTCCTATGTCAAAAGTTTTAGTTTTCGAGGGTAATAGCTACGTATGTTGAAAAAATGAAGATATTAGACTATTTTATGATTGCAAATGGTAAAGAATGTGATTAAAGGCTCTTTTCCTATGTCAAAAGATTTAGTTTTCGAGGGTAATAGCTACGTATGTTGAAAAAATGAAGATATTAGACTATTTTATGATTGAAAATGGTAATGAATGTGATTAAAGGCTCTTTTCCTATTTCAAAAGTTTTAGTTTTCGAGGGTAATAGCTACGTATGTTGGAAAAATGAAGATATTAGACTATTTTATGATTGCACATGGTAAAGAATGTGCTTAAAGGCTCTTTTCCTATGTCAAAAGTTTTAGTTTTCGAGGGTAATAGCTACGTCAGTTGGAAAAATGAAGATATTAGACTATTTTATGATTGCACATGGTAAAGAAAGTGATTAAAGGCTCCTTTCCTATCTCAAAAGTTTTAGTTTTCGAGGGTAATAGCTACGTATGTTGAAAAAATGAAGATATTAGACTATTTTATGATTGCAAATGGTAAAGAATGTGATTAAAGGCTCTTTTCCTATTTCAAAAGTTTTAGTTTTCGAGGGTAATATGAAGATATTAGACTATTTTATGATTGCACTTGGTAAAGAATGTGATTAAAGGCTCTTTTCCTATGTCAAAAGTTTTAGTTTTCGAGGGTAATAGCTATGTATGTTGAAAAAATGAAGATATTAGACTATTTTATGATTGCAAATGGTAAAGAATGTGATTAAAGGCTCTTTTCCTATTTCAAAAGGTTTCGTTTTCGAGGGTAATAGCTACGTATGTTGGAAAAATGAAGATATTAGACTATTTTATGATTGCACATGGTAAAGAATGTGATTAAAGGCTCTTTTCCTATGTCAAAAGTTTTAGTTTTCGAGGGTAATAGCTACGTATGTTGAAAAAATGAAGATATTAGACTATTTTATGATTGCAAATGGTAAAGAATGTGCTTAAAGGCTCTTTTCCTATGTCAAAAGTTTTAGTTTTCGAGGGTAATAGCTACGTATGTTGAAAAAATGAAGATATTAGACTATTTTATGATTGCAAATGGTAAAGAAGGTGATTAAAGGCTCTTTTCCTATGTCAAAAGTTTAAGTTTTCGAGGGTAATAGCTACGTAATTTGGAAAAATGAAGATATTAGACTATTTTAAGATTGCACATGGTAAAGAATGTGCTTAAAGGCTCTTTTCCTATGGCAAAAGTTTTAGTTTTCGAGGGTAATAGCTACGTATATTGGAAAAATGAAGATATTAGACTATTTTATGATTGCACATGGTAAAGAAAGTGCTTAAAGGCTCTTTTCCTATTTCAAAAGTTCTAGTTTTCGAGGGTAATAGCTACGTATGTTGAAAAAATGAAGATATTAGACTATTTTATGATTGCAAATGGTAAAGAATGTGATTAAAGGCTCTTTCCCTATGTCAAAAGTTTTAGTTTTCGAGGGTAATAGCTACGTTTGTTGAAAAAATGAAGATATTAGACTATTTTATGATTGCAAATGGTAAAGAATGTGATTAAAGGCTCTTTTCCTATTTCAAAAGTTTTCGTTTTCGAGGGTAATAGCTACGTATGTTGGAAAAATGAAGATATTAGACTATTTTATGATTGCACATGGTAAAGAATGTGATTAAAGGCTCTTTTCCTATGTCAAAAGTTTTAGTTTTCGAGGGTAATAGCTACGTCAGTTGGAAAAATGAAGATATTAGACTATTTTATGATTGCACATGGTAAAGAAAGTGCTTAAAGGCTCTTTTCCTATCTCAAAAGTTTTAGTTTTCGAGGGTAATAGCTACGTATGTTGAAAAAATGAAGATATTAGACTATTTTATGATTGCAAATGGTAAAGAATGTGATTAAAGGCTCTTTTCCTATGTCAAAAGTTTTAGTTTTCGAGGGTAATAGCTACGTATGTTGAAAAAATGAAGATATTAGACTATTTTAAGATTGCAAATGGTAAAGAATGTGATTAAAGGCTCTTTTCCTATGTCAAAAGTTTTAGTTTTCGAGGGTAATAGCTACGTATGTTGAAAAAATGAAGATATTAGACTATTTTATGATTGCAAATGGTAAAGAATGTGATTAAAGGCTCTTTTCCTATTTCAAAAGTTTTAGTTTTCGAGGGTAATAGCTACGTATGTTGGAAAAATGAAGATATTAGACTATTTTATGATTGCACATGGTAAAGAATGTGATTAAAGGCTCTTTTCCTATGTCAAAAGTTTTAGTTTTCGAGGGTAATAGCTACGTCAGTTGGAAAAATGAAGATATTAGACTATTTTATGATTGCAAATGGTAAAGAATGTGATTAAAGGCTCTTTTCCTATGTCAAAAGTTTTAGTTTTCGAGGGTAATAGCTACGTATGGTGATAAAATGAAGATATTAGACTATTTTATGATTGCAAATGGTAAAGAATGTGATTAAAGGCTCTTTTCCTATGTCAAAAGTTTTAGTTTTCGAGGGTAATAGCTACGTATGTTGAAAAAATGAAAATATTAGACTATTTTATGATTGCATATGGTAAAGAATGTGCTTAAAGGCTCTTTTCCTATGTCAAAAGTCTTAGTTTTCGAGGGTAATAGCTACGTCAGTTGGAAAAATGAAGATATTAGACTATTTTATGATTGCACATGGTAAAGAAAGTGATTAAAGGCTCTTTTCCTATGTCAAAAGTATTAGTTTTCGAGGGTAATAGCTACGTATGTTGAAAAAATGAAGATATTAGACTATTTTATGATTGCAAATGGTAAAGAATGTGATTAAAGGCTCTTTTCCTATGTCAAAAGTTTTAGTTTTCGAGGGTAATAGCTACGTATAGTGAAAAAATGAAGATATTAGACTATTTTATGATTGCAAATGGTAAAGAATGTGATTAAAGGCTCTTTTCCTATTTCAAAAGTTTTAGTTTTCGAGGGTAATAGCTACGTATGTTGAAAAAATGAAGATATTAGACTATTTTATAATTGCAAATGGTAAAGAATGTGATTAAAGGCTCTTTTCCTATGTCAAAAGTTTTAGTTTTCGAGGGTAATAGCTACGTATAGTGAAAAAATGAAGATATTAGACTATTTTATGATTGCAAATGGTGAAGAATGTGATTAAAGGCTCTTTTCCTATTTCAAAAGTTTTAGTTTTCGAGGGTAATAGCTACGTATGTTGAAAAAATGAAGATATTAGACTATTTTATGATTGCAAATGGTAAAGAATGTGATTAAAGGCTTTTTTCCTACGTCAAAAGTTTTAGTTTTCGAGGGTAATAGCTACGTATGTTGAAAAAATGAGGATATTAGACTATTTTATGATTGCAAATGGTAAAGAATGTGATTAAAGGCTCTTTTCCTATTTCAAAAGTTTTA
>NW_027068267.1:0-4966 GCF_032884065.1 Artemia franciscana
TAAAGGCTCTTTTCCTATGTCAAAAGTTTTAGTTTTCGAGGGTAATAGCTACGTATGTTGGAAAAATGAAGATATTAGACTATTTTATGATTGCAAATGGTAAAGAATGTGATTAAAGGCTCTTTTCCTATGTCAAAAGTTTTAGTTTTCGAGGGTAATAGCTACGTATGTTGAAAAAATGAAGATATTAGACTATTTTATCATTGCAAATGGTAAAGAATGTGATTAAAGGCTCTTTTCCTATGTCAAAAGTTTTAGTTTTCGAGGGTAATAGCTACGTATGTTGAAAAAATGAAGATATTAGACTATTTTATGATTGCAAATGGTAAAGAATGTGATTAAAGGCTCTTTTTCTATGTCAAAAGTTTTAGTTTTCGAGGGTAATAGCTACGTATGTTGAAAAAATGAAGATGTTAGACTATTTTATGATTGCAAATGGTAAAGAATGTGATTAAAGGCTCTTTTCCCATTTCAAAAGTTTTAGTTTCGAGGGTAATAGCTACGTATGTTGGAAAAATGAAGATATTAGACTATTTTATGATTGCACATGGTAAAGAATGTGCTTAAAGGCTCTTTTCCTATGTCAAAAGTTTTAGTTTTCGAGGGTAATAGTTACTTCAGTTGGAAAAATGAAGATATTAGACTATTTTATGATTGCACATGGTAAAGAAAGTGATTAAAGGCTCTTTTCCTATGTCAAAAGTATTAGTTTTCGAGGGTAATAGCTACGTATGTTGAAAAAATGAAGATATTAGACGATTTATGATTGCAAATGGTAAAGAATGTGATTAAAGGCTCTTTTCCTATGTCAAAAGTTTTAGTTTTCGAGGGTAATAGCTACGTATGTTGAAAAAATGAAGATATTAGACTATTTTATGATTGCAAATGGTAAAGAATGTGATTAAAGGCTCTTTTCCTATGTCAAAAGTTTTAGTTTTCGAGGGTAATAGCTACGTATGTTGAAAAAATGAAGATATTAGACTATTTTATGATTGCAAATGGTAAAGAATGTGATTAAAGGCTCTTTTTCTATGTCAAAAGTTTTAGTTTTCGAGGGTAATAGCTACGTATGTTGAAAAAATGAAGATGTTAGACTATTTTATGATTGCAAATGGTAAAGAATGTGATTAAAGGCTCTTTTCCAATTTCAAAAGTTTTAGTTTTCGAGGGTAATAGCTACGTATGTTGGAAAAATGAAGATATTAGACTATTTTATGATTGCACATGGTAAAGAATGTGCTTAAAGGCTCTTTTCCTATGTCAAAAGTTTTAGTTTTCGAGGGTAATAGCTACTTCAGTTGGAAAAATGAAGATATTAGACTATTTTATGATTGCACATGGTAAAGAAAGTGATTAAAGGCTCTTTTCCTATGTCAAAAGTATTAGTTTTCGAGGGTAATAGCTACGTATGTTGAAAAAATGAAGATATTAGACGATTTTATGATTGCAAATGGTAAAGAATGCGATTAAAGGCTCTTTTCCTATGTCAAAAGTTTTAGTTTTCGAGGGTAATAGCTACGTATGTTGAAAAAATGAAGATATTAGACTATTTTATGATTGCAAATGGTAAAGAATGTGATTAAAGGCTCTTTTCCTGTTTCAAAAGTTTTAGTTTTCGAGGGTAATAGCTACGTATGTTGAAAAAATGAAGATATTAGACTATTTTATGATTGCAAATGGTAAAGAATGTGATTAAAGGCTCTTTTCCTATTTCAAAAGTTTTAGTTTTCGAGGGTAATAGCTACGTATGTTGGAAAAATGAAGATATTAGACTATTTTATGATTGCACATGGTAAAGAATGTGCTTAAAGGCTCTTTTCCTATGTCAAAAGTTTTAGTTTTCGAGGGGAATAGCTACGTCAGTTGGAAAAATGAAGATATTAGACTATTTTATGATTGCACATGGTAAAGAAAGTTATTAAAGGCTCTTTTCCTATGTCAAAAGTTTTAGTTTTCGAGGGTAATAGCTACGTATGTTGACAAAATGAAGATATTAGACTATTTTATGATTGCAAATGGTAAAGAATGTGATTAAAGGCTCTTTTCCTATGTCAAAAGTTTTAGTTTTCGAGGGTAATAGCTACGTATGTTGAAAAAATGAAGATATTAGACTATTTTATGATTGCAAATGGTAAAGAATGTGATTAAAGGCTCTTTTCCTATTTCAAAAGTTTTAGTTTTCGAGGGTAGTAGCTACGTATGTTGGAAAAATGAAGATATTAGACTATTTTATGATTGCACATGGTAAAGAATGTGATTAAAGGCTCTTTTCCTATGTCAAAAGTTTTAGTTTTCGAGGGTAATAGCTACGTATGTTGGAAAAATGAAGATATTAGGCTATTTTATGATTGCAAATGGTAAAGAATGTGATTAAAGGCTCTTTTCCTATGTCAAAAGTTTTAGTTTTCGAGGGTAATAGCTACGTATGTTGAAAAAATGAAGATATTAGACTATTTTATGATTGCAAATGGTAAAGAATGTGATTAAAGGCTCTTTTCCAATTTCAAAAGTTTTAGTTTTCGAGGGTAGTAGCTACGTATGTTGGAAAAAAAAAAAGATATTAGACTATTTTATGATTGCACATGGTAAAGAATGTGATTAAAGGCTCTTTTCCTATGTCAAAAGTTTTAGTTTTCGAGGGTAATAGCTACGTATGTTGGAAAAATGAAGATATTAGACTATTTTATGATTGCAAATGGTAAAGAATGTGATTAAAGGCTCTTTTCCTATGTCAAAAGTTTTAGTTTTCGAGGGTAATAGCTACGTATGTAGAAAAAATGAAGATATTAGACTATTTTATGACTGCACATGGTAAAGAAAGTAATTAAAGGCTCTTTTCCTATGTCAAAAGTATTAGTTTTCGAGGGTAATAGCTACGTATGTTGAAAAAATGAAGATATTAGACGATTTTATGATTGCAAATGGTAATGAATGTGATTAATGGCTCTTTTCTAATGTCAAAAGTTTTAGTTTTCGAGGGTAATAGCTACGTATGTTGAAAAAATGAAGATATTAGACTATTTATGATTGCAATTGGTAAAGAATGTGATTAAAGGCTCTTTTCCTGTTTCAAAAGTTTTAGTTTTCGAGGGTAATAGCTACGTATGTTGAAAAAATGAAGATATTAGACTATTCTATGATCGCAAATGGTAAAGAATGTGATTAAAGGCTCTTTTCCTATTTCAAAAGTTTTAGTTTTCGAGGGTAATAGCTACGTATGTTGGAAAAATGAAGATATTAGACTATTTTATGATTGCACATGGTAAAGAATGTGCTTAAAGGCTCTTTTCCTATGTCAAAAGTTTTAGTTTTCGAAGGGAATAGCTACGTCAGTTGGAAAAATGAAGATATTAGACTATTTTATGATTGCACAGGGTAAAGAAAGTGATTAAAGGCTCTTTCCTATGTCAAAAGTTTTAGTTTTCGAGGGTAATAGCTACGTATGTTGACAAAATGAAGATATTAGACTATTTTATGATTGCAAATGGTAAAGAATGTGATTAAAGGCTCTTTTCCTATGTCAAAAGTTTTAGTTTTCGAGGGTAATAGCTACGTATGTTGAAAAAATGAAGATATTAGACTATTTTATGATTGCAAATGGTAAAGAATGTGATTAAAGGCTCTTTTCCTATGTCAAAAGTTTTAGTTTTCGAGGGTAATAGCTATGTATGTTGAAAAAATGAAGATATTAGACTATTGTATGATTGCAAATGGTAAAGAATGTGATTAAAGGCTCTTTTCCTATGTCAAAAGTTTTAGTTTTTGAGGGTAATAGCTACGTATGTTGAAAAAAAGAAGATATTAGACTATTTTATGATTGCAAATGGTAAAGAATATGATTAAAGGCTCTTTTCCTATGTCAAAAGTTTTAGTTTTCGAGGGTAATAGCTATGTATGTTAAAAAAATGAAGATATTAGACTATTTTATGATTGCAAATGGTAAAGAATGTGAGTAAAGGCTCTTTTCCTATTTCAAAAGTTTTAGTTTTCGAGGGTAATAGCTACGTATGTTGGAAAAATGAAGATATTAGACTATTTTATGATTGCACATGCTAAAGAATGTGCTTAAAGGCTCTTTTCCTATGTCAAAAGTTTTAGTTTTCGAGGGTAATAGCTACGTCAGTTGGAAAAATGAAGATATTAGACTATTTTATGATTGCACATGGTAAAGAAAGTGATTAAAGGCTCTTTCCTATGTCAAAAGTTTTAGTTTTCGAGGGTAATAGCTACGTATGTTGAAAAAATGAAGATATTAGACTATTTTATGATTGCAAATGGTAAAGAATGTGATTAAAGGCTCTTTTCCTATGTCAAAAGTTTTAGTTTTCGAGGGTAATAGCTATGTATGTTGAAAAAATGAAGATATTAGACTATTTTATGATTGCAAATGGTAAAGAATGTGATTAAAGGCTCTTTTCCTATGTCAAAAGTTTTAGTTTTCGAGGGTAATAGCTACGTATGTTGAAAAAATGAAGATATTAGACTATTTTATGATTGCAAATGGTAAAGAATGTGATTAAGGCTCTTTTCCTATGTCAAAAGTTTTAGTTTTCGAGGGTAATAGCTACGTATGTTGAAAAAATGAAGATATTAGACTATTTTAAGATTGCAAATGGTAAAGAATGTGATTAAAGGCTCTTTTCCTATGTCAAAAGTTTTAGTTTTCGAGGGTAATAGCTACGTATGTTGAAAAAATGAAGATATTAGACTATTTTATGATTGCAAATGGTAAAGAATGTGATTAAAGGCTCTTTTCCTATTTCAAAAGTTTTAGTTTTCGAGGGTAATAGCTACGTATGTTGGAAAAATGAAGATATTAGACTATTTTATGATTGCACATGGTAAAGAATGTGCTTAAAGGCTCTTTTCCTATGTCAAAAGTTTTAGTTTTCGAGGGTAATAGCTACGTCAGTTGGAAAAATGAAGATATTAGACTATTTTATGATTGCACATGGTAACGAAAGTG
>NW_027068268.1:0-4965 GCF_032884065.1 Artemia franciscana
GTTTTCGAGGGTAATAGCTACGTATGTTGAAAAAATGAAGATATTAGACTATTTTATGATTGCAAATGGTAAAGAATGTGATTAAAGGCTCTTTTCCTATGTCAAAAGGTTTAGTTTTCGAGAGTAATAGTTACGTATGTTGAAAAAATGAAGATATTAGACAATTTTATGATTGCACATGGTAAAGAATGTGATTAAAGGCTCTTTTCCTATTCCAAAAGTTTTTGTTTTCGAGGGTAATGGCTACGTATGTTGAAAAAAATGAAGATATTAGACTATTTTATGATTGCACATGGTAAAGAATGTGATTAAAGGCTCTTTTCCTATTTCAAAAGTTTTAGTTTTCGAGGGTAATAGCTACGTATGTTGAAAAAATGAAGATATTAGACTATTTTATGATTGCAAATGGTAAAGAATGTGATTAAAGGCTCTTTTCCTATGTCAAAAGTTTTAGTTTTCGAGGGTAATAGCTATGTCTGTGGAAAAAAATGAAGATATTAGACTATTTTATGATTGCAAATGGTAAAGAATGTGATTAAAGGCTCTTTTCCTATTTCAAAAGTTTTAGTTTTCGAGGGTAATAGCTACGTATGTTGCAATAATGAAGATATTAGACTATTTTATGATTGCAAATGGTAAAGAATGCGATTAAAGGCTCTTTTCCTATTTCAAAAGTTTTAGTTTTCTAGGGTAATAGAAATGTCTGTGGAAAAATGAAGATATTAGACTATTTTATGATTGCAAATGGTAAAGAATGTGATTAAAGGCTCTTTTCCTATTTCAAAAGTTTTAGTTTTCGAAGGTAATTGCTACTTATGTTGAAAAAATGAAGATATTAGACTATTTTATGAGTGCACATGGTAAAGAATGTGATTAAAGGCTCTTTTCCTATTTCAAAAGTTTTAGTTTTCGAGGGTAATAGCTACGAATGTTTAAAAAATGAAGATATTAGACTATTTTATGATTGCAAATGGTATAGAATGTGATTAAAGGCTCTTTTCCTATTTTAAAAGTTTTAGTTTTCGGGGGTAAGAGCTACGTATGTTGAAAAAAATGAAGCTATTAGACTATTTTATGATTGCATATGGTAAAGAATGTGATTAAAGGCTCTTTTCCTTTGTCAAAAGTTTTAGTTTTCGAGGGTAATAGCTTTGTCTGTGGAAAAAATGAAGATATTAGGACTATATTCTGATTGCAAATGGTAGAGAATATGATTAAAGGCTCTTTTCTATGTCAAAAATTTAGTTTTCGAGGGCAATAGCTACTTATGTCGAAAAAATGAAGATATTAGACTATTTTATGATTGCACATGGTAAAGAATGTGATTGAAGGCTCTTTTCCTATGTCAAAAGTTTTAGGTTTCGAGGGTAATAGCTACGTATGTTGGAAAAATGAAGATATTAGACTATTTTATGATTGCATATGGTAAAGAATGTGATTAAAGGCTCTTTTCCTATGTCAAAAGTTTTAGTTTTCGAGGGTAATAGCTACGTATGTTGGAAAAATGAAGATATTAGACTATTTTATGATTGCAAATGGTAAAGAATGTGATTAAAGGCTCTTTTCCTATGTCAAAAGTTTTAGTTTTAGAGGGTAATAGCTATATCTGTGGAAAAAAATGAAGATATTAGACTATTTTATGATTGCACATGGTAAAGAATGTGATTAAAGGCTCTTTTCCTATTTCAAAACTTTTAGTTTTCGAGGGTAATAGCTACGTATGTTGAAAAAATGAAGATATTAGACTATTTTATGATTGCAAATGGTAAAGAATGTGATTAAAGGCTCTTTTCCTATTTCAGAAGTTTTAGTTTTCGGGGGTAAGAGCTACGTATGTTGAAAAAATGAAGATATTAGACTATTTTATGATTGCAAATGGTAAAGAATATGATTAAAGGCTTTTTTCCTATGTCAAAAGTTTTAGTTTTCGAGGGTAATAGCTATGTCTGTGGAAAAAATGAAGATATTAGACTATTTTATGATTGCAAATGGTAAAGAATGTGATTAAAGGCTCTTTTCCTATTTCAAAAGTTTTAGTTTACGAGGGTAATAGCTACGTATGCTGAAAAATGAAGATATTAGACTATTTTATGATTGCAAATGGTAAAGAATTTTATTAAAGGCTCTTTTCCTATTTCAAAAGTTTTAGTTTTCGAGGGTAATAGCTATGTTTGTGAAAAAAATGAAGATATTAGACTATTTTATGATTGCAAATGGTAAAGAATGTGATTAAAGGCTCTTTTCCTATTTCAAAAGTTTTGGTTTTCGAGGGTAATAGCTACGTAAGTTGAAAAAATAAAGATATTAGACTATTTTATGATTGCAAATGGTAAAGAATGTGATTAAAAGCTCTTTTCCTATTTCAAATGTTTTAGTTTTCGAGGGTAATAGCTACGTATGTTGAAAAAATTAAGATATTAGACTATTTTATGATTGCAAATGGTAAAGAATGTGATTAAAGACTCTTTTCCAATGTCAAAAGTTTTAGTTTTCGAGGGTAATAGCTACGTATGTTGAAAAAAATGACGATATTAGACTATTTTATGATTGCAAATGGTAAAGAATGTGATTAAAGGCTCTTTTCCTATTTCAAAAGTTTTAGTTTTCGAGGGTAATAGCTACGTATGTTGAAAAAATGAAGATATTAGACTATTTTATGATTGCAAATGGTAAAGAATGTGATTAAAGGTTTCTTTTCTTATGTCAAAAGTTTTAGTTTTCGAGGGTAATAGCTACGTATGTTGAAAAAATGAAGATATTAGACTATTTTATGATTGCAAATGGTAAAGAATGTGATTAAAGGCTCTTTTCCTATGTCAAAAGTTTTAGTTTTCGAGGTTAATAGCTACGTATGTTGAAAAAATGAAGATATTAGACTATTTTATGATTGCAAATGGTAAAGAATGTGATTAAAGGCTCTTTTCCTATTTCAAAATTTTAAGTTTTCGAGGGTAATAGCTACGTATGTTGAAAAAATGAAGATATTAGACTATTTTATGATTGCAAATGGTAAAGAATGTGATTAAAGGCTCTTTTCCTATTCCAAAAGTTTTAGTTTTCGAGGGTAATAGCTATTTCTGTGGAAAAAATGAACATATTAGACTATTTTATGATTGCAAATGGTAAAGAATGTGATTAAAGGCTCTTTTAGTTTTTAAGTTTTAAGTTTTAGTTTTCGAGGGTAATAGCTATTTCTGTGGAAAAAATGAACATATTAGACTATTTTATAATTGCAGATGGTAAAGAATGTGATTAAAGGCTCTTTTCCTATTTCAAATGTTTTAGTTTTCGAGGGTAATAGCTACGTATGTTGAAAAAATTAAGATATTAGACTATTTTATGATTGCAAATGGTAAAGAATGTGATTAAAGACTCTTTTCCAATGTCAAAAGTTTTAGTTTTCGAGGGTAATAGCTACGTATGTTGAAAAAATGACGATATTAGACTATTTTATGATTGCAAATGGTAAAGAATGTGATTAAAGGCTCTTTTCCTATTTCAAAAGTTTTAGTTTTCGAGGGTAATAGCTACGTATGTTGAAAAAATGAAGATATTAGACTATTTTATGATTGCAAATGGTAAAGAATGTGATTAAAGGTTCTTTTCTTATGTCAAAAGTTTTAGTTTTCGAGGGTAATAGCTACGTATGTTGAAAAAATGAAGATATTAGACTATTTTATGATTGCAAATGGTAAAGAATGTGATTAAAGGCTCTTTTCCTATGTCAAAAGTTTTAGTTTTCGAGGTTAATAGCTACGTATGTTGAAAAAATGAAGATATTAGACTATTTTATGATTGCAAATGGTAAACAATGTGATTAAAGGCTCTTTTCCTATTTCAAAATTTTAAGTTTTCGAGGGTAATAGCTACGTATGTTGAAAAAATGAAGATATTAGACTATTTTATGATTGCAAATGGTAAAGAATGTGATTAAAGGCTCTTTTCCTATTCCAAAAGTTTTAGTTTTCGAGGGTAATAGCTATGTCTGTGGAAAAAATGAACATATTAGACTATTTTATGATTGCAAATGGTAAAGAATGTGATTAAAGGCTCTTTTCCTATTTCAAAAGTTTTAGTTTTGGAGGGTAATAGCTACGTATGTTGAAAAAATGAAGATATTAGACAATTTTATGATTGCAAATGGTAAAGAATGTGATCAAAGGCTCTTTTCCTATTTCAAAAGTTTTAGTTTTCGAGGGTAATAGCTACGTATGTTGAAAAAATGAAGATATTAGACTATTTTATGATTGCAAATGGTAAAGAATGTGATTAAAGGCTCTTTTCCTATGTCAAAAGGTTTAGTTTTCGAGAGTAATAGTTACGTATGTTGAAAAAATGAAGATATTAGACAATTTTATGATTGCACATGGTAAAGAATGTGATTAAAGGCTCTTTTCCTATTCCAAAAGTTTTAGTTTTCGAGGGCAATGGTTACGTATGTTGAAAAAATGAAGATATTAGACTATTTTATGATTGCACATGGTAAAGAATGTGATTAAAGGCTCTTTTCCTATTTCAAAAGTTTTAGTTTTCGAGGGTAATAGCTACGTTTGTTGAAAAAATGAAGATATTAGACTATTTTATGATTGCACATGGTAAAGAATGTGATTAAAGGCTCTTTTCCTATTTCAAAAGTTTTAGTTTTCGAGGGTAATAGCTACGTATGTTGAAAAAATAAAGATATTAGACTATTTTATGATTGCAAATGGTAAAGAATGTGATTAAAGGCTCTTTTGCTATTTCAAAAGTTTTAGTTTTCGAGGGTAATAGCTAGGTCTGTGGAAAAAATGAAGATATTAGACTATATTATGATTGCAAATGGTAAAGAATGTGATTAAAGGGTCTTTTCCTATTTCAAAAGTTTTAGTTTTCGAGGGTAATAGCTACATATGTTGAAAAAATGAAGATATTAGACAATTTTATGATTGCAAACGGTAAAGAATGTGATTAAAGGCTCTTTTCCTA
>NW_027068269.1:0-4931 GCF_032884065.1 Artemia franciscana
TTTATAAAATTCAGGACCAAATCCCTCATTCACATCCCCTTAGGAATCCTCTAGGAACTCTTAAATTCAGGACTAAATTTCTCAGTCACACCCCTTTAGTAAATTTCAATTTGAAAAAGGTTTGGATAAAATCATTTAGAATTTAACAGTTGCTAAATTTATCAAGTCTGCATAATCCAACGCAATTAGACTACATGCATTTAGATAAAACTACAATTAAAACTACAAATTAGACTACATGTATTTGCATAGCCCAACGCAATTAGACTACATGCATTTAGATAAAACTACAATTAAAACTACAAATTAGACTACATGTATTTGTATAGTCCAACGCAATTAGACTACATGCATTTAGATAAAACTACAATTAAAACTACAAATTAGACTACATGCATTTGCATAGTCCAACGCAATTAGACTACATGCATTTAGATAAAACTACAATTAAAACTACAAATTAGACTACATGCATTTGCATGGTCCAACGCAATTAGACTACATGCATTTAGATAAAACTACAATTAAAACTACAAATTAGACTACATGTATTTGCATAGTCCAACGCAATTAGACTACATGCATTTAGATAAAAAAAAAATGTTACTTAACAAAGTAACCAGTTATTCTGACCTATGGGTTTTTCTCAAAACCAAAAGAGAAATCCTTGCCAAAGAATAGCTTTTGGATGCGCGATTAGTCACATGATCAAATATTACCAATAGTAGTGGAGGCCAACTTCCACAGGTCACTAAGCCTGTCTGGCGGGTGTTTGTTCATAGAAATCGAGCGTTAGATATATGAGCCCAATGCTAGGGCGAATAGTTTAGTCTTAAGGAAGGATTTGAATTGTCAAGATCAATTTTGCTCATGTTCACCTTTTAGTGCAATAGGACATTGAAGCTATTTTGTCAATAGTTATATATTGTAAGTAAATAAACCTTATTGTATTTAATCATCTTCTGTCTATGTATTAGGGCATCAGGTACAGTTCCTCTAGCTTTCAGGCACGGTCCCAAGGGAATCTATATTTATTTCAAGAGACCTCGAACAACACCGAGATGGTTCTGGCTCCCAGGTTACCGGGGATTCTATACGAAGCCTTTTTATTTTATTAATAATTTAGCTCCCATATCCACATCAAACTATTAAGACTTAGAAAAGTCGCAAGCAACTCCACGCAAAACCCCTTTAAAATAAACTCAAAGATTATTTAACACAAAACCACCCCGTAACAAACGCATGCTTTTATTTAAAATTTGATGCCAAGGAAGAAGAAAATGCCATAGCATTGATAAAAGTTATTTATCCAATTTAATATTGGAAAATCAGTGCTTATGGATTATATAACATTAAAAAAATGGATTTATAATGAAACGGTAAGTTTGAGTCCAATGTTTTAAAGTCTGAGACCAATATTTTAAGCCTTTTTTATACCCCATATTTACATAATTTTTAAGTGGTCAAAAATGGCTTAAATCTGAATTTCTGGTAGAAGTGATTATTATATTTGTAAAGAGCATAAAAAAGGCATCAAGTAGTATATTCACTTTATACAAAAGCCAGTAATACTGTTTGCTATAAATTAACCAATATCTGACTTTGTTCCAACTAAAAATGGTAATAACCCAAATAAACTTCAAAGTTAATTTTATGAGGATTGACCCAGCTTTAGCTAATGCTTCAAGTTTCTCATTTTGGTAAAATTCTAGTTGATTGACTTTTGGCTATCTTGGAAAGGGGCTAGGTTAGGAAAATGAAACTTTCAGGGATGACTCTAAACGCTAAAGTATGTCCTGGGAAGGTATTTTAAGGTACCCAACTCTACTCCTTCTTCCTCTAGAGGGCCCTGAAATTTGCCTACATGACAGGTTTATTCCTGTTGAAATTTTGACAAAACACAACATTTTACCTAAATTTTCAGTTACCAGACCTCCAAGTGATTCACAAGAGTTAACAGCCTTTCAAAAGTGAAATTTTCAGTCAAAACAAATTAATGCCCTTTTTAATGAGAAAACAACCACTTCGTGTCCATACTCTCTTCGAATTTACACTCAGGACACAGTAAAATGCAATAAATGTGGCTCTGGTTCTGTTATTCTGAATTATTAATTGAACATTAAAATCAAATTTCCTGATTTACCTTCATCCTCACCACCATGCTTCTTGCGGGGCCCCACAAGGCACGATATTAGTTGGAATAATTTTCATGGCTGTAATTAATTCCCTGCTTAATCATCACAACGACCGTTACAAGTTTGTAGATGATCTGTCCCTACTGTTCGCTTACCTGGTCGAAACACTATCATAACAAAGCAGTTTTCAGACCAGTTATTTGATCAGCTTAAGAACGAATGCTCAAGTCATGATATTACAATTAACATAGCCAAGTCGAAGGTAATTTGTTTCAACCCTCTGAAGTGGAATATATACATGCCTCTAGTCCCTTTTCCGACTGTGAACGAAATAAAAATCTTAGGAGTAACATTCACTAGTGACCATAGTTTCAGTGCCTATATTAATTTAGCCGTCCACAAGGCTAATGCAAGCCTTCAGACACTTACCAAAATGAGGCGTTTTGGGTGTGATACTGAAAGTCTTCTCTATGCCTACATGTGTTATGTTCGCCCGTTGCTCGAGTACGCAAGCCCGGTGTGGGGTCCATCCGCTATCCGCACAGCGTACCTATTACGCGACATAGAGTGCGTCCAGAAACGAGCAACAAGGACTACACCCCGAAACCGTGACATACCCTATGATCAAGCCCTCGCTAAATTAAATTTATCTCCACTTAAAGTCCGGCTTGAACACCTTATTTAGCAATTTGGAAAATCCGTCCTAGCCAATAAGAGCCACCGATCACTGCTACCCAAACCAGCCCCTCCCAATAGCCGAACTCGGTTACAAAATAAACTTGTACCCCCTAAAGTACGAACTAATCGTTACGCCAACTCATTTGTGCCTTTCTGCACATCAATTTTTAATGCTGAGTTGCAGTGTGTGATTTTTGTTTAAATGTATGATTTTTGTGAAAAAACAGAATTTAGATGTGCTACGATATTTTTTAAATATACTGATCTCTCTCTTTTTTTCTCTCTCTCTCTCTCTCTCACCAAGCTATCGGCCATAAAAAAGGCTTTAAAGTTCGTCAGTTTTAATCCAGAAAGATGCAAAAGAATAGTACTAATCTAATCTCTAAAGAGTAGACAAAGAGCCTACAAGTTAACCACACTAAAGAATGAAATTTTGATGTGTGACACTAATACATTGAACAAAATAACAGATTATTGTATAATAATCTCTTGAATGGGGAAAGCCTATGCGTCATAGATATCAGCCGAGAATTATAGGGTGCGTTTGTTTACTTGTCCGATTACTAATCTGATTAATCCAAGCGTTTTTTGAGACACATATGACGTCAGAGGTTAGTCGGATTATCCCCACAAACGCTCAGGATTACTTGTCCGTGGGCTGGCACTTTATAACCCCCAAATAAAAAGATTATTTGAGGATTGTGACGTCAATGCTATATATTTTTTTAAATGGATAAACATGTGAAATCGTTAAGTCTAGAGAAAAGACAAGGAAACTGTAAATAATAGAAATAATCTTAGCTTTTCAGTGACCTGTAAGTAATATTATTCATATTCCTTAGTATCTAAAGGGTTTTTGGTGTTTTAGGCCTGTCTTGCATAGGCTAAGCTTCATAAGGAGTCAGAAGAAAAGTTTTTTTTGTTATTAAAAAGGTTGATTCTTAGGGAGGCAACTATCACATTGGTGAGTTAGTCAAATGTTATTATATCAAACATACCTAGTTTCTAAACCATCCTATAATTATTAGTTGGAAAAAATTTAGAATGATTAGGCCAATACCTATAGCCTTTTATATAGTCTATATTTGTTGAGATTGCTATTTAAACTAGATTTTTAAGATACAGTAGGAGTAAAATTTTACTTTAGCTACTTTTGGCTATCTTTGAAAGAGGTTAAGCTAGGAAAATGAAACTTTCAGGGATGTGTCTACAGGTATGTCCCAGGAAGGTATTTTGAAGCCATAACACTGTTTTTTTCTAATTCTAGAAATAATCTTTTATGCCACCTCATTATAAGTTAAATATATGGCTTATATTATTTATTCTCCATGAATTTTTGTTTTATTTGATTTCATTGATGTCAGTGGCTTTCTGTTAAAAATACATTTATTTTTTTACATCAAGCTTCTTCTTTTTTGAAAAAATTTGAACTGTTTTTCTTTTTATATATTGTATAAAATGTAAAGGAATACCTGGCCCTTCATTTCACAGATTCAACTGAAAGTATTTGAGGCATCCTACATCAAAATTCATTTGACACATTTTAATGGGGTTTTTTTTTAGATGACATAGGACACCATTAAAGTTTTGCATTTGCTTTGCTAAAAATTGTCTTAAAAAGTGCCAAGTTTAGAGTTATGTTAATATTTTTCTTGCTGATGAGTATAAAATTTTTTTTAAATTCCTTCTGTTTAAAGAATTTTAGAGAGATTCTGAGCCAACCATGGGTATATTGTTGTTACAAATGATTTTTCTCAAATGGGCTTGTGGAAAACAAGTAGAACATATAATTTCTCTTTTTTTATTATTTCAAAACCAGAATATCACAAAACTAAGCATTAATATTGCTGATTGTACCTTAAGTTAATACAATCCCTGATGGAGTTTTGTTGATACCTGTTTAAAAATTTATTTGTCTTAATGAAATACATATTGTTTGTGGGACAGCAATGAGCAACTATGACTTGAGTTATTATTTTTTTTTTCAATATTTTCTTTTTTCCAAATAATTTTTGTTCTCTGGTGACATTTGTGTTCCTTCCTAAGTGGCTGGCACTCTAGGTTGAGAATCCTTTATCCAAAGGGCACAGGTTTAATTTCTGGCATTAGCAGTTTATT
>NW_027068270.1:0-4928 GCF_032884065.1 Artemia franciscana
GGTAAAAAACTAAAAAAATTAAAAACTAAAAAAAACTAAAAAAAAACTGAAAAATAAGCTAAAATAAAGGTAAAAATCAATAAAAAACTAAAAAAAAAAACTGAAAAAACTAAAAAAAGGCAAAAACTACAAAAAAACTAAAAACTAATAAAAAAAAAGTAAAAAAGCTAAAAAACTAAAAAAACTAAAAAAACTAAAAAAAGGTAAAAAACTAAAAAAAAATAAAAAATAAAAAAAAAAACTAAAAAAAGGAAAAAACTGAAAAATAAGCTAAAATAAAGGTAAAAACCAATAAAAAACTAAAAAGAAAAAAGGAAAAAACTAAAAAAAATTTTCATCTAAAAAACTAAAAAAAACTAAAAAAGGTAAAAACTAAAAGCGAGAAAGCGACCAGGACAAAAGGAATGTTCGATTAGCAATCAACAAAGCACCAGGACACAGGGAGTATAAATGACGACCAGGACATAAGTAAAAAAAACTAACAAAACTAAAAAGAAGGTAAAAACTACAAGAAAACTAAAAAGAAAAAAAAAACTAAAAACTAATAAAAAAACTAAAAAATCTAAAAATCTAAATAAACTAAAAAAGAAAAAAAAAGGAAAAAAATAAAGGAGAAAAAAAAAACTTAAAAAAAGGCAAAAACTACAAAAAAAAACTAAAAACTAATAAAAAAAGTAAAAAAGCTAAAAAACTAAAAAAACTAAAAAAACTAAAAAAAGGTAAAAAACTAAAAAAAATAAAAAATAAAAAAAAATAAAAAAAGGAAAAAACTGAAAAATAAGCTAGTTGGTGGGGGCGCTTTGCGCCCCCCCCCCAAGCCCCCCCGCGCGCGTAAGTCGTTACGCGCCATATTAGTTACGCGCCATTGTAGTTGTGTCCCTATGTCCCACCTGTGAATATAGATATATATATATATATATATATATATATATATATATATATATATATATATATATATATATATATATATATATATATATATATATATATATATATATATATATATATATATATATATATATATATATATATATATATATATATATATATATATATATATATGTTTTTAACTGCGTAAAACTTGCGAATATACAACATTCTTTGCTGTCCCATTGTCTGTGCATATAAATAGATTTTCAGGTTTACTGACTCTTGAACATGCAACATATAATGGTCCATGGGAAAACAATCCGTATTCAGATCTATACCTCATGATTCTAATGATTGCCCTTGAGCTTTGTTGATGGTGATTGCTAATCGACCATTCCCTGAGTCGCCATCGTCATTTATATATCCCCCTGTGCACCCCGGCGTCCCCTTTGTAGTTATGTCTCTGTGTCCCGGTCGTCATTTATATTCCCTGTGTCCCGGTCGTCATTTGTGTCCCGGTGTTCCAGTCTGTGATTTCTCTTTGAGTGTCCCGGGCGTCATTTATATTCCTTGTGTCCCGGTGTCCCGGTCGTCATTTATATCCCCCTGTGCCCCCCGGCGTCCCGATTGTAGTTGTGTCCCTATGTCCCGGTCGTCATTTATATTCCCTGTGTCCCGGTCGTCATTTGTATCCCGGTGTCCCGGTCTGTATATACATTCGTTTTTAGTTTTGTTTTTCTCCTTTATTTTTTTCCTTTTTTCTTTTTTTCCTTTTTTAGTTTATTTAGATTTCTAGATTTTTTAGTTTTTTTATTAGTTTTTAGTTTTTTCGTAGTTTTTACCATTTTTTTTAGTTTTTTTAGTTTTTTTTTTTACTTATGTCCTGGTCGTCATTTATACTCCCTGTGTCCCGGTCGTCATTTGTGTCTCGATGCTTTGTTGATTGCTAATTTATATTATATTTATATCTATATTTTTTATATTTATTAATATTTTTTTAGTTTTCTTTTTCTCTTATTTTTCAGTTTTTTTCCTTTTTTTTAGTTTTTTCTTTTTTAGTTTTTAGTTTTTTTTTTGTTTTTTACCTTTTTTTAGTTATTTTTAGTTTTTTAGTTTTTTAGCTTTTTAGTTTTTTTATTAGTTTTTAGTTTTTTTTTAGTTTTTGCCTTTTTTTAGTTTTTTCAGTTTTTTTAGTTTTTAGTTTTTTACCTTTTTTTAGTTTTTTCTAGTTTTTTAGCTTTTTTAGTTTTTTTTCTTTTTAGTTTTTTTTTTGTAGTTTTTACCTTTTTTAGTTTTTTTTCTTCTTTTGTATTAGTGTGAAATAATTCAGACGTCATATGCGGACAAACACGACGTCATTCGACAGACAGACAGACAGACATAACCCACAAACAACTTATTTTTATATATAATTATTCATATTTTTTTAGTTTTCTTTTTCTCTTTTATTTTTCAGCTTTTTCCTTTTTTTTAGTTTTTTTCTTTTTTAGTTTTTAGTTTTTTTTAGTTTTTTACCTTTTTTTATTTTTTAGTTTTTTTTAGTTTTTTAGCTTTTTTAGTTTTTTTATTAGTTTTTATTTTTTTTGTAGTTTTTGCCTTTTTTTATTTTTTTCAGTTTTTTTTTAGTTATTAGATTTTTACCTTTTTTTAGTTTTTTTTTAGTTTTTTAGCTTTTTTAGTTTTTTTTTCTTTTTAGTTTTTTTTGTAGTTTTTTCCTTTTTTAGTTTTTTTCTTCTTTTGTATTAGTGTGAAATAATTTAGTGTGACGTCACCTGATCCACAGATCCACAGATCCACACACAGACAACTTATTTTTATATATATAGATATATATATATATATATATATATATATATATATATATATATATATATATATATATATATATATATATATATATATATATACTAGCTGTTGGGGTGGCGCTTCGCGCCACCCAACACCTAGTTGGTGGGGGCGCTTCGCGCCCCCCCAAGCCCCCCCGCGCGCGTAAGTCGTTACGCGCCATAATAGTTACGCGCCATTGTAGTTGTGTCCCTATGTCCCACCTGTGAATATAGATATATATATATATATATATATATATATATATATATATATATATATATATATATATATATATATATATATATATATATATATATATATATATATATATATATATATATATATATATATATATATATATATATATATATATATATGGTTTTAACTACGTAAAACTTGCGAATATACAACATTCTTTGCTGTCCCATTGTCTTTGCATATAAATAGATTGTCAGGTTTACCGACTCTTGAACATGCAACATATAATGGTCCATGGGAAAACAATCTGTATTCAGATCTATACCTCATGATTCTAATGATTGCCCTTGAGCTTTGTTGATGGTGATTGCTAATCGACCATTCCCTGTCCCGGTGTCCCGGTCGTCATTTACATCCCCCTGTTTCCCCCGGTGTCCCCGTTGTAGTTGTGTCCCTGTGTCCCGGTCGTCATTTATATTCCCTGTGTCCCGGTCGTCATTTGTATCCCGGTGTCCCTTTCTGTATATACATTCGTTTTTTAGTTTTGTTTTTCTCCTTTATTTTTTTCCTTTTTTTTCTTTTTTAGCTTATTGTTTCCCCCGGTGTCCCCGTTGTAGTTGTGTCCCTGTGTCCCGGTCGTCATTTATATTCCCTGTGTCCCGGTCGTCATTTGTATCCCGGTGTACCGGTCTGTATATACATTCGTTTTTTAGTTTTGTTTTTCTCCTTTTTTTTTCCTTTTTTTTTTCTTTTTTAGTTTATTTAGATTTTTAGATTTTTTAGTTTTTTTATTAGTTTTTAGTTTTTTTTTCTTTTTAGTTTTTTTGTAGTTTTTACCTTCTTTTTAGTTTTGTTAATTTTTTTTTTTACTTATGTCCTGGTCGTCATTTATACTCCCTGTGTCCCGGTGCTTTGTTGATTGCTAATCGAACATTCCTTTTGTCCTGGTCGCTTTCTCTTTGAGTGTCGTCATTTATTTTTTTCTTTTTTAGTTCTTTTAGTTTTTACCTTTTTTAGTTTTTTTTAGTTTTTTAGATGAAAATTTTTTTTAGTTTTTTCCTTTTTTTCTTTTTAGTTTTTTATTGGTTTTTACCTTTATGTTAGCTTATTTTTCAGTTTTTTCCTTTTTTTTATTTTTTTTTATTTTTTATTTTTTTTAGTTTTTTTACCTTTTTTTAGTTTTTTTAGTTTTTTTAGTTTTTTTAGTTTTTTAGCTTTTTTACTTTTTTTATTAGTTTTTAGTTTTTTTGTAGTTTTTGCCTTTTTTTAGTTTTTTCAGTTTTTTTTTTAGTTTTTTATTGGTTTTTACCTTTATTTTAGCTTATTTTTCAGTTTTTTCCTTTTTTTTAGTTTTTTTTAGTTTTTAGTTTTTTAGTTTTTTACCTTTTTTTAGTTTTTTTAGTTTTTTTAGTTTTTTAGCTTTTTTATTTTTTTTTATTAGTTTTTAGTTTTTTTTGTAGTTTTTGCCTTTTTTTTAGTTTTTTTAGTTTTTTAGCTTTTTTATTAGTTTTTAGTTTTTTTGTAGTTTTTGCCTTTTTTTAGTTTTTTTAGTTTTTTAGCTTTTTTATTTTTTTTATTAGTTTTAGTTTTTTTTGTAGTTTTTGCCTTTTTTTAGTTTTTTCAGTTTTGACGTCACCTGATCCAGTTTTTTCAGGTGACGTCACCTGATCCACGATCCACAGATCCACAGACAACTTATTTTTATATATATAGATAGTTTTTTTTTTTTACTTATGTCCTGGTCGTCATTTATACTCCCTGTGTCCCGGTGCTTTGTTGATTGCTAATCGAACATTCCTTTTGTCCTGGTCGCTTTCTCTTTGAGTTTCGTCATTTATTTTTTTCTTTTTTAGTTCTTTTAGTTTTTACCTTTTTTAGTTTTTTTTAGTTTTTTAGATGAAAATTTTTTTTGGTTTTTTCCTTTTTTTCTTTTTAGTTTTTTATTGGTTTTTACCTTTATTTTAGCTTATTTTTCAGTTTTTTCCTTTTTTTTAGTTTTTTTTTATTTTTTATTTTTTTTTAGTTTTTTACCT
>NW_027068271.1:0-4914 GCF_032884065.1 Artemia franciscana
CATAAATGTGATTAAAGGCTCTTTTCCTATTTCAAAAGTTTTAGTTTTCGAGGGTAATAGCTACGTAAGTTGAAAAAATTAAGATATTAGACTATTTTATGATTGCAAATTGTAAAGAATGTGATTAAAGGCTCTTTTTCTATTTAAAAAGTTTTAGTTTTCGAGGGTAATAGCTATGTCTGTGGATAAAATGAAGATATTAGACTATTTTATGATTGCATATGGTGAAGAATGTGATTAAAGGCTCTTTTCCTATTTCAAAAGTTTTAGTTTTCGGGGGTAAGAGCTATGTCTGTGGAAGAAATGAAGATATTTGACTATTTTATGATTGCATATGGTAAAGAATGTGATTAAAGGCTCTTTTCCTATTTCAAAAGTTTTAGTTTTCGAGGGTAATAGCTATGTGTGTGGAAAAAATGAAGATATTAGACTATTTTATGATTGCACATGGTAAAGAATGTGATTAAAGGCTCTTTTCCTATTTCAAAAGTTTTAGTTTTCGAGGGTAATAGCTACGTCCGTGGAAAAAATGAATATATTAGACTATTTTATGAATGCACATGGTAAAGAATGTGATTATAGGGTCTTTTCCTATGTCAAAAGTTTTAGCTTTTGGCGGTAATAGCTTCGTCCGTGGAAAAAATGAAGATATTAGACTATTTTATAATTGCACATGGTAAAGAATGTGATTAAAGGCTCTTTTCCTATGTCAAAAGTTTTAGTTATCAAGGGTAATAGCTATGTCTGTGGAAAAAATGAAGATATTAAACTATTTTATGATTGCACATTGTAAAGAATGTGATTAAAGGCTCTTTTCCTATGTCAAAAGTTTTAGTTTTCGGGGGTAATAGCTTCGTCCGTGGAAAAAATGAAGATATTAGACTATTTTATGATTGCACATGGTAAAGAATGTTATTAAAGGCTCTTTTCCTATGTCAAAAGTTTTAGTTATCGAGGGTAATAGCTTCGTCCTTGGAAAAAATAAAGATATTAGACTATTTTATGATTGCACATGGTAAAGAATGTTATTAAAGGCTCTTTCCCTATTTCAAAAGTTTTAGTTATCGAGGGTAATAGCTATGTCTGTGGAAGAAATGAAGATATTAGACTATTTTATGATTGCACATGGTAAAGAATGTGATTAAAGGCTCTTTTCCTATTTCAAAAGTTTTAGTTTTCGAGGGTAATAGCTTCGTCCTTGGAAAAAATGAAGATATTAGACTATTTTATGATTGCACATGGTAAAGAATGTGATTAAAGGCTCATTTCCTATGTCAAAAGTTTTAGTTTTCGAGGGTAATAGCTATGTCTGTGGAAAAAATAAAGATATTAGACTATTTTATGATTGCATATGGTAAAGAATGTGATTAAAGGCTCTTTTCCTATTTCAAAAGTTTTAGTTTTTGATGGTAATAGCTACGTATGTCGAAAAAAATGAAGATATTAGACAATTTTATGATTGCACATGGTAAAGAATGTGCTTAAAGGCTCTTTTCCTTAATTTTCGGGGGTAATAGCTTCGTCCGTGGAAAAAATGAAGATATTAGACTATTTTATGATTGCACATGGTAAAGAATGTTATTAAAGGCTCTTTTCCTATTTCAAAAGTTTTAGTTTTCGAGGGTAATAGCTTCGTCCTTGGAAAAAATGAAGATATTAGACTATTTTATGATTGCACATGGTAAAGAATGTGATTAAAAGCTCATTTCCTATGTCAAAAGTTTTAGTTTTCGAGGGTAATAGCTATGTCTGTGGAAAAAATAAAGATATTAGACTATTTTATGATTGCATATGATAAAGAATGTGATTAAAGGCTCTTTTCCTATTTTAAAAGTTTTAGTTTTCGGGGGTAAGAGCTATGTCTGTGGAAAAAATGAAGATATTAGACTATTTTATGATTGCACATGGTAAAGAATGTGATTAAAGGCTCTTTTCCTATTTCAAAAGTCTTAGTTTTTGAGGGTAATAGCTACGTATGTCGAAAAAATGAAGATATTAGACAATTTTATGATTGCACATGGTAAAGAATGTGATTAAAGGTTCTTTTCCTATTTCAAAAGTTTTAGTTTTCGAGGGTAATAGCTACGTATGTTGAAAAAATGAAGATATTAGACTATTTTATGATTGCACATGGTAAAGAATGTGATTAAAGGCTCTTTTCCTATGTCAAAAGTTTTAGTTTTCGAGGGTAATAGCTATGTCTGTGGAAAAAATGAAGATATTAGACAATTTTATGATTGCACATGGTAAAGAATGTGATTAAAGGATCTTTTCCTATTTCAAAAGTTTTAATTTTCGAGGGTAATAGCTTCGTCCGTGGAAAAAATGAAGATATTAGACTATTTTATGATTGCACATAAATGTGATTAAAGGCTCTTTTCCTATTTCAAAAGTTTTAGTTTTCGAGGGTAATAGCTACTTAAGTTGAAAAAATGAAGATATTAGACTATTTTATGATTGCACATGGTAAAGAATGTAATTAAAAGCTCTTTTCCTATTGAAAAAGTTTTAGTTTTCGGGGGTAATAGCTTCGTCCGTGGAAAAAATGAAGATATTAGGCTATTTTATGATTGCAAATGGTAAAGAATGTGATTAAAGGCTCTTTTCCTATTTCGAAAGTTTTAGTTTTCGAGGGTAATAGCTATGTCTGTGGAAAAAATGAAGATATTAGACTATTTTATGATTGCACATGGTAAAGAATGTGATTAAAGGCTCTTTTCCTATTTCAAAAGTTTTAGTTTTTGAGGGTAATAGCTACGTATGTCGAAAAAATGAAGATATTAGACAATTTTATGATTGCACATGGTAAAGAATGTGATTAAAGGTTCTTTTCCTATTTCAAAAGTTTTAGTTTTCGAGGGTAATAGCTACGTATGTTGAAAAAATGAAGATATTAGACTATTTTATGATTGCACATGGCAAAGAATGTGATTAAAGGCTCTTTTCCTATGTCAAAAGTTTTAGTTTTCGAGGGTAATAGCTATGTCTGTGGAAAAAATGAAGATATTAGACTATTTTGTGATTGCACATGGTAAAGAATGTGATTAAAGGATCTTTTCCTATTTCAAAAGTTTTAGTTTTCGAGGGTAATAGCTTCGTCCGTGGAAAAAATGAAGATATTAGACTATTTTATGATTGCACATAAATGTGATTAAAGGCTCTTTTCCTATTTCAAAAGTTTTAGTTTTCGAGGGTAATAGCTACTTAAGTTGAAAAAATGAAGATATTAGACTATTTTATGATTGAACATGGTAAAGAATGTAATTAAAGGCTCTTTTCCTATTGAAAAAGTTTTAGTTTTCGGGGTAATAGCTTCGTCCGTGGAAAAAATGAAGATATTAGGCTATTTTATGATTGCAAATGGTAAAGAATGTGATTAAAGGCTCTTTTCCTATTTCGAAAGTTTTAGTTTTCGAGGGTAATAGCTATGTCTGTGGAAAAAATGAAGATATTAGACTATTTTATGATTGCACATGGTAAAGAATGTGATTAAAGGCTCTTTTCCTATTTCCAAAGTTTTAGTTTTTGAGGGTAATAGCTACGTATGTCGAAAAAATGAAGATATTAGACAATTTTATGATTGCACATGGTAAAGAATGTGATTAAAGGTTCTTTTCCTATTTCAAAAGTTTTAGTTTTCGAGGGTAATAGCTACGTATGTTGAAAAAATGAAGATATTAGACTATTTTATGATTGCACATGGCAAAGAATGTGATTAAAGGCTCTTTTCCTATGTCAAAAGTTTTAGTTTTCGAGGGTAATAGCTATGTCTGTGGAAAAAATGAAGATATTAGACAATTTTGTGATTGCACATGGTAAAGAATGTGATTAAAGGATCTTTTCCTATTTCAAAAGTTTTAGTTTTCGAGGGTGATAGCTTCGTCCGTATAAAAAATGAAGATATTAGACTATTTTATGATTGCACATAAATGTGATTAAAGGCTCTTTTCCTATTTCAAAAGTTTTAGTTTTCGAGGGTAATAGCTACTTAAGTTGAAAAAATGAAGATATTAGACTATTTTATGATTGCACATGGTAAAGAATGTAATTAAAGGCTCTTTTCCTATTGAAAAAGTTTTAGTTTTCGGGGGTAATAGCTTCGTCCGTGGAAAAAATGAAGATATTAGGCTATTTTATGATTGCAAATGGTAAAGAATGTGATTAAAGGCTCTTTTCCTATTTCGAAAGTTTTAGTTTTCGAGGGTAATAGCTATGTCTGTGGAAAAAATGAAGATATTAGACTATTTTATGATTGCATATGGTACAGAATGTGATTAAAGGCTCTTTTCCTATTTCAAAAGTTTTAGTTTTCGAGGGTAATAGCTACGTATGTCGAAAAAATGAAGATATTAGACAATTTTATGATTGCACATGGTAAAGAATGTGATTAAAGGCTCTTTTCCTATTTCAA
The DNA here is from genome assembly GCF_032884065.1 of Artemia franciscana. Classification (NCBI taxonomy): domain Eukaryota; kingdom Metazoa; phylum Arthropoda; class Branchiopoda; order Anostraca; family Artemiidae; genus Artemia; species Artemia franciscana. Next base: position 4,412 of record NW_027068271.1, read on the forward strand.
AAGTTTTAGTTTTCGAGGGTAATAGTTATGTCTGTGGAAAAAATGAAGATATTAGACAATTTTATGATTGCACATGGTAAAGAATGTGATTAAAGGCTCTTTTTTCATTTCAAAAGTTTTAGTTTTCGAGGGTAATAGCTACGTATGTTGAAAAAATGAAGATATTAGACTATTTTATGATTGCAAATGGTAAAGAATGTGATTAAAGGCTCTTTCCCTATTTCAAAAGTTTTAGTTTTCGAGGGTAATAGCTATGTCCGTGGAAAAAATGAAGATATTAGACTATTTTATGATTGCACATGGTAAAGAATGTGATTAAAGGTTCTTTTCCTATTTCAAAAGTTTTAGCTTTCGAGGGTAATAGCTATGTCTGAGGAAAAAATGAAGAAATTAGACTATTTTATGATTGCACATGGTAAAGAATGTGATTAAAGGCTCTTTTCCTATGTCAAAAGTTTTAGTTTTCGAGGGTAATAGCTATGTCTGTGGAAAAAATGAAGATA
>NW_027068272.1:0-4921 GCF_032884065.1 Artemia franciscana
AGGAAAAGAGCCTTTAATCACATTCTTTACCATTTGCAATCATAAAATAGTCTAATATCTTCATTTTTTCAACATACGTAGCTATTACCCTCGAAAACTAAAACTTTTGAAATAGGAAAAGAGCCTTTAATCACATTCTTTACCATTTGCAATCATAAAATAGTCTAATATCTTCATTTTTTCCAACAACGTAGCTATTACCCTCGAAAACTAAAACTTTTGAAATAGGAAAAGAGCCTTTAATCACATTCTTTACCATTTGCAATCATAAAATAGTGTAATATCTTCATTTTTTCCAACATACGTAGCTATTACCCTCGAAAACTAAAACTTTTGACATAGGAAAAGAGCCTTTAATCACATTCTTTACCATTTGCAATCATAAAATAGTCTAATATCTTCATTTTTTCAACATACGTTGCTATTACCCTCGAAAACTAAAACTTTTGACATAGGAAAAGAGCCTTTAATCACATTCGTTGCCATTTGCAATCATAAAATAGTCTAATATCTTCATTTTTTCAACATACGTAGCTACTACCCTCGAAAACTAAAACTTTTGAAATAAGAAAAGAGCCTTTAATCACATTCTTTACCATATGCAATCATAAAATTGTCTAATATCTTCATTTTTGCAACATACGTAGCTATTACCCTCAAAAACTAAAACTTTTGAAATAGGAAAAGAGCCTTTAATCACATTCTTTACCATTTGCAATCATAAAATAGTCTAATATCTTCATTTTTTCAACATACGTAGCTATTACCCTCGAAAACTAACTTTTGACATAGGAAAAGAGCCTTTAATCACATTCTTTACCATTTGCAATCATAAAATAGTCTAATATCTTCATTTTTTCAACATACTTAACTATTACCCTCGAAAACTAAAACTTTTGAAATAGGAAAAGAGCCTTTAATCACATTCTTTACCATTTGCAATCATAAAATAGTCTAATATCTTCATTTTTCCAACATACGTAGCTATTACCCTCGAAAACTAAAACTTTTGAAATAGGAAAAGAGCCTTTAATCACATTCTTTACCATTTGCAATCATAAAATAGTCTAATATCTTCATTTTTCCGAAATACGTAGCTATTACCCTCGAAAACTAAAACTTTTGACATAGGAAAAGAGCCTTTAATCACATTCTTTACCATTTGCAATCATAAAATAGTCTAATATCTTCATTTTTTCAACATACGTAGCTATTAACCTCGAAAACTAAAACTTTTGAAATAGGAAAAGAGCCTTTAATCACATTCTTTACCATTTGCAATCATAAAATAGTCTAATATCTTCATTTTTTCAACATACGTAGCTATTACCCTCGAAAACTAAAACTTTTGAAATAGGAAAAGAGCCTTTAATCACATTCTTTACCATGTGCAATCATTAAATAGTCTAATATCTTCATTTTTTCCATAGACATAGCTATTACCCTCGAAAACTAAAACTTTTGAAATAGGAAAAGAGCCTTTAATCACATTCTTTACCATTTGCAATCATAAAATAGTCTAATATCTTCATTTTTTCAACATACGTAGCTATTACCCTCGAAAGGTAAAACTTTTGACATAGGAAAAGAGACTTTAATCACATTCTTTACCATTTGCAATCATAAAATAGTCTAATATCTTCATTTTTTCAACATACGTAGCTATTACCCTCGAAAACTAAACCTTTTGAAATAGGAAAAGAGCCTTTAATCACATTCTTTACCATTTGCAATCATAAAATAGTCTAATATATTCATTTTTTCAACATACGTAGCTATTACCCTCGAAAACTAAAACTTTTGAAATAGGAAAAGAGCCTTTAATCACATTCTTTACCATTTGCAATCATAAAATTGTCTAATATCTTCATTTTTTCAACATACGTAGCTATTACCCTCAAAAACTAAAACTTTTGACATAGGAAAAGAGCCTTTAATCACATTCTTTACCATTTCCAATCATAAAATAGTCTAATATCTTCATTTTTTCAACATACGTAGCTATTATCCTCGAAAACTAAAACTTTTGAAATAGGAAAAGAGCCTTTAATCACATTCTTTACCATGTGCAATCATTAAATAGTCTAATATCTTCATTTTTTCCATAGACATAGCTATTACCCTCGAAAACTAAAACTTTTGAAATAGGAAAAGAGCCTTTAATCACATTCTTTACCATTTGCAATCATAAAATAGTCTAATATCTTCATTTTTTCAACATACGTAGCTATTACCCTCGAAAACTAAAACTTTTGACATAGGAAAAGAGCCTTTAATCACATTCTTTACCATTGCAATCATAAAATAGTCTAATATCTTCATTTTTTCAACATACGTAGCTATTACCCTCGAAAACTAAAACTTTTGACATAGGAAAAGAGCCTTTAATCACATTCTTTACCATTTGCAATCATAAAATAGTCTAATATCTTCATTTTTCCAACATACGTAGCTATTACCCTCGAAAACTAAAACTTTTGACATAGGAAAAGAGACTTTAATCACATTCTTTACCATTCGCAATCATAAAATAGTCTAATATCTTCATTTTTTCAACATACGTAGCTATTACCCTCGAAAACTAAAACTTTTGAAATAGGAAAAGAGCCTTTAATCACATTCTTTACCATTTGCAATCATAAAATAGTCTAATATATTCATTTTTTCAACATACGTAGCTATTACCCTCGAAAACTAAAACTTTTGAAATAGGAAAAGAGCCTTTAATCACATTCTTTACCATTTGCAATCATAAAATAGTCTAATATCTTCATTTTTCCAACATACGTAGCTATTACCCTCGAAAACTAAAACTTTTGACATAGGAAAAGAGCCTTTAATCACATTCTTTACCATTTGCAATCATAAAATAGTCTAATATCTTCATTTTTTCAACATACGTAGCTATTAACCTCGAAAACTAAAACTTTTGAAATAGGAAAAGAGCCTTTAATCACATTCTTTACCATTTGCAATCATAAAATAGTCTAATATCTTCATTTTTTCAACATACGTAGCTATTACCCTCGAAAACTAAAACTTTTGAAATAGGAAAAGAGCCTTTAATCACATTCTTTACCATGTGCAATCATTAAATAGTCTAATATCTTCATTTTTTCCATAGACATAGCTATTACCCTCGAAAACTAAAACTTTTGAAATAGGAAAAGAGCCTTTAATCACATTCTTTACCATTTGCAATCATAAAATAGTCTAATATCTTCATTTTTTCAACATACGTAGCTATTACCCTCGAAAACTAAAACTTTTGACATAGGAAAAGAGCCTTTAATCACATTCTTTACCATTGCAATCATAAAATAGTCTAATATCTTCATTTTTTCAACATACGTAGCTATTACCCTCGAAACTAAAACTTTTGACATAGGAAAAGAGCCTTTAATCACATTCTTTACCATTTGCAATCATAAATAGTCTAATATCTTCATTTTTTCAACATACGTAGCTATTACCCTCGAAAGCTAAAACTTTTGACATAGGAAAAGAGCCTTTAATCACATTCTTTACCATTTGCAATCATAAAATAGTCTAATATCTTCATTTTTTCAACATACGTAGCTATTACCCTCGAAAGGTAAAACTTTTGACATAGGAAAAGAGACTTTAATCACATTCTTTACCATTTGCAATCATAAAATAGTCTAATATCTTCATTTTTTCAACATACGTAGCTATTACCCTCGAAAACTAAACCTTTTGAAATAGGAAAAGAGCCTTTAATCACATTCTTTACCATTTGCAATCATAAAATAGTCTAATATATTCATTTTTTCAACATACGTAGCTATTACCCTCGAAAACTAAAACTTTTGAAATAGGAAAAGAGCCTTTAATCACATTCTTTACCATTTGCAATCATAAAATTGTCTAATATCTTCATTTTTTCAACATACGTAGCTATTACCCTCGAAAACTAAAACTTTTGACATAGGAAAAGAACCTTTAATCACATTCTTTACCATTTCCAATCATAAAATAGTCTAATATCTTCATTTTTTCAGCATACGTAGCTATTATCCTCGAAAACTAAAACTTTTGAAATATGAAAAGAGCCTTTAATCACATTCTTTACCATGTGCAATCATTAAATAGTCTAATATCTTCATTTTTTCCATAGACATACCTATTACCCTCGAAAACTAAAACTTTTGAAATAGGAAAAGAGCCTTTAATCACATTCTTTACCATTTGCAATCATAAAATAGTCTAATATCTTCATTTTTTTCAACATACGTAGCTATTACCCTCGAAAACTAAAACTTTTGACATAGGAAAAGAGCCTTTAATCACATTCTTTACCATTGCAATCATAAAATAGTCTAATATCTTCATTTTTCAACATACGTAGCTATTACCCTCGAAAACTAAAACTTTTGACATAGGAAAAGAGCCTTTAATCACATTCTTTACCATTTGCAATCATAAAATAGTCTAATATCTTCATTTTTCCAACATACGTAGCTATTACCCTCGAAAACTAAAACTTTTGACATAGGAAAAGAGACTTTAATCACATTCTTTACCATTCGCAATCATAAAATAGTCTAATATCTTCATTTTTTCAACATACGTAGCTATTACCCTCGAAAACTAAAACTTTTGAAATAGGAAAAGAGCCTTTAATCACATTCTTTACCATTTGCAATCATAAAATAGTCTAATATATTCATTTTTTCAACATACGTAGCTATTACCCTCGAAAACTAAAACTTTTGAAATAGGAAAAGAGCCTTTAATCACATTCTTTACCATTTGCAATCATAAAATAGTCTAATATCTTCATTTTTCCAACATACGTAGCTATTACCCTCGAAAACTAAAACTTTTGAAATAGGAAAAGAGCCTTTAATCACATTCTTTACCATTTTAATCATAAAATAGTCTAATATCTTCATTTTTT
>NW_027068273.1:0-4914 GCF_032884065.1 Artemia franciscana
AGGTAAAAACTAAAAGAACTAAAAAAGAAAAAAATAAATGACGACACTCAAAGAGAAAGCGACCAGGACAAAAGGAATGTTCGATTAGCAATCAACAAAGCACCGGGACATAGGGAGTATAAATGACGACCAGGACATAAGTAAAAAAAAAAATTAACAAAACTAAAAAGAAGGTAAAAACTACAAAAAAACTAAAAAGAAAAAAAAACTAAAAACTAATAAAAAAACTAAAAAATCTAAAAATCTAAATAAACTAAAAAAGAAAAAAAAAGGAAAAAAATAAAGGAGAAAAACAAAACTAAAAAACGAATGTATATACAGACCGGTACACCGGGATACAAATGACGACCGGGACACAGGGAATATAAATGACGACCGGGACACAGGGACACAACTACAACGGGGACACCGGGGGAAACAGGGGGATATAAATGACGACCGGGACAAAAAAACTAAAAAGAAAAAAAAACTAAAAACTAATAAAAAAACTAAAAAATCTAAAAATCTAAATAAGCTAAAAAAGAAAAAAAAAGGAAAAAAATAAAGGAGAAAAACAAAACTAAAAAACGAATGTATATACAGACCGGGACACCGGGATACAAATGACGACCGGGACACAGGGAATATAAATGACGACCGGGACACAGGGACACAACTACAACGGGGACACCGGAGGAAACAGGGGGATGTAAATGACGACCGGGACACCGGGACAGGGAATGGTCGATTAGCAATCACCATCAACAAAGCTCAAGGGCAATCATTAGAATCATGAGGTATAGATCTGAATACAGATTGTTTTCCCATGGACCATTATATGTTGCATGTTCAAGAGTCGGTAAACCTGACAATCTATTTATATGCAAAGACAATGGGACAGCAAAGAATGTTGTATATTCGCAAGTTTTACGTAGTTAAAACCATATATATATATATATCTATCTATATTCACAGGTGGGACATAGGGACACAACTACAATGGCGCGTAACTATTATGGCGCGTAACGACTTACGCGCGCGGGGGGGCTTGGGGGGGGCGCGAAGCGCCCCCACCAACTAGGTGTTGGGGTGGCGCGAAGCGCCACCCCAACAGCTAGTATATATATATATATATATATATATATATATATATATATATATATATATATATATATATATATATTATATATATATCTAAATGTATATATATATATATATATATATATATATATATATATATATATATATATATATATATATATATATATATATATATATATATATATATATTATATATATATATATATATATATATATATATATATATATATATATATATATATATATACTAGCTGTTGGGGTGGCGCTTCGCCCCCCCCAAGCCCCCCCGCGTGCGCAAGTCGTTACGCGCCATATTAGTTACGCGCCATTGTAGTTGTGTCCCTATGTCCCACCTCTGAATATATATATATATATATATATATATATATATATATATATATATATATATATATATATATATATATATATATATATATATATATATATATATATGTTTTTAACTACGTAAAACTTGCGAATATACAACATTCTTTGCTGTCCCATCGTCTGTGCATATAAATAGATTGTCAGGTTTACCGACTCTTGAACATGCAACATATAATGGTCCATGGGAAAACAATCCGTATTCAGATCTATACTTCATGATTCTAATGATTGCCCTTGAGCTTTGTTGATGGTGATTGGTAATCGACCATTCCCTGTGTCGCTATCGTCATTTATATATCCCCCTTTGCCCCCGGCGTCCCCTTTGTAGTTTTGTCCCTGTGTCCTGGTCGTCATTTATATTCCCTGTGTCCCGGTCATCATTTGTGTCCCAGTGTCCCAGTCTGTGATTTCTCTTTGAGTGTCCCGGGCGTCATTTATATTCCTTGTGTCCCGGTGTCCCGGTCGTCATTTATATCCCCCTGTGCCCCCCGGCGTCCCCGTTGTAGTTGTGTCCCTGTCGTCATTTATATTCCCTGTGTCCCGTCCGTCATTTGTATCCCGGTGTCCCGGTCTGTATATACATTCGTTTTTTAGTTTTGTTTTTCTCCTTTATTTTTCATTTTTTTTCCTTTTTTCTTTTTTTTTTCCTTTTTTAGGTTTTTTTAGTTTTTTAGCTTTTTTAGTTTTTTTATTAGTTTTTAGTGTTTTTTTTTCTTTTTAGTTTTTTTGTAGTTTTTACCTTTTTTTTAGTTTTTTTAGTTTTTTTTACTTATGTCCTGGTCGTCATTTATACTCCCTGTGTCCCAGTCGTCATTTGTGTCCCGCTGCTTTGTTGATTGCTAATCGAACATTCCTTTTGTCCCGGTCGCTTTCTCTTTGAGTGTCGTCATTTATATTCCCTATGTGCCGGTGTCCCGGTCGTCATTTGTGTCCCGATGTCCCGGTCTGTAATTTCGTCAGTTGAAAACATGACGTCAGTTGACACACGAACATGACATCACCCGACAGACAGACCCACACACACACAGACAACTTATTTTTATATATATAGATTGTTCCGAGTTTTCATCCGTCACGATGTCTAAGATTGAAAAGGATGAAGTTCAACTGGATGCAAAGTCAATTTAGTCCCTTCTTTCGATAATTCTGTGTTGCTGTTAGATTGTCAGGTTTACCGACTTTTGAACATGCAACATATAATTGTCCATGGGAAAAACAATCCATATTCAGATCTATACCTCATGATTCTAATGATTGCCCTTGAGCTTTGTTGACGGTGATTGCTAATCGAACATTGCCTGTGTCTCCGTCATCATTTATATATCCCCCCTGTACCCCCGGCGTCACCGTTGTAGTTGTGTCCCTGCGTCCCGGTCGTCATTTATATTCCCTGTGTCCCGGTCGTCATCCCGGTGTCTCGGTCGGTATTTGTACCCCGATGTCCCGGTCTGTATATACACTCGTTTTTGAATTGGTATATGATGAAATAAATTTTTAATTTTTTCCCTTTTTTTCTTTTTAGTTTTTTTATTGGTTTTTACCTTTTTTTAGGTTTTTTAGTTTTTTTCTTTTTTCTTTTTAGATTTTTTTGAAGTTTTTATCTTTTTAGTCTTTTTATTTTTATTTATATTTTTTTAGTTTTCTTTTTCTCCTTTATTTATCAGCTTTTTTCCTTTTTTTGTTTTTTTTTCTTTTTTAGTTCTTTTAGTTTTTACCTTTTTTTAGTTTTTTTTAGTTTTTTTAGTTTTTTAGCTTTTTTAATTTTTTATTAGTTTTTAGTTTATTTTATAGTTTTTCCTTTTTTTAGTTTTTTTTAGTTTTTTACCTTTTTTTAGTTTTTTTTTTAGTTTTTAAGCTTTTTTAGATTTTTATTTTTTTTTCTTTTTAGTTTTTTGTAGTTTTTACCTTCTTTAGATTTTTTCTTCTTTTATATTAATGCTAAAGCCAAGGTTCGAACCTGGAACCTCTTGAACCTAGAACCTGGAACATAACGCCTTATCAACTCAGCTACATCGGCTTGAATATATTCGTTTTTGAATTGGTATATGATGAAATAATTCAGACATCATATTATATAATGAAAAAAAATTTTAGTTTTTTTTTCCTTTTTTTCTTTTTAGTTTTTTTATTGGTTTTTTACCCTTTTTTTTATCTTTTTTATTTTTTTTTTATTTTTATTTATATTTTTTTAGTTTTCTTTTTCTCTTTTATTTTTCAGTTTTTCCTTTTTTAGCTTTTTTCTTTTTTAGTTTTTAGTTTTTTTTTAGTTTTTTACCTTTTTTAGTTTTTAATAGCTTTTTTAGTTTTTTAGCTTTTTTAGTTTTTTATTAGTTTTTATTTTTTTTGTAGTTTTTGCCTTTTTTTTTAGTTTTTTCAGTTTTTTTTTAGTTTTTAGTTTTTTACCTTTTTTTTAGTTTTTTTAGTTTTTTAGCTTTTTCAGTTTTTTTTTCTTTTTAGTTTTTTTTTGTAGTTTTTACCTTTTTTTGTTTTTTTTCTTCTTTTGTATTAGTGTGAAATAATTCAGACGTCATATGCGGACAAACACGACGTCACTCGACAGACAGACAAGCGCCACCCCAACACCTAGTTGGTGGGGGCGCTTCGCGCCCCCCCCAAGCCCCCCCGCGCGCGTAAGTCGTTACGCGCCATAATAGTTACGCGCCATTGTAGTTGTGTCCCTATGTCCCACCTGTGAATATAGATAGATATATATATATATATATATATATATATATATATATATATATATATATATATATATATATATATATATATATATATATATATATATATATATATATGGTTTTAACTACGTAAAACTTGCGAATATACAACATTCTTTGCTGTCCCATTGTCTTTGCATATAAATAGATTGTCAGGTTTACCGACTCTTGAACATGCAACATATAATGGTCCATGGGAAAACAATCTGTATTCAGATCTATACCTCATGATTCTAATGATTGCCCTTGAGCTTTGTTGATGGTGATTGCTAATCGACCATTCCCTGTCCCGGTGTCCCGGTCGTCATTTATATCCCCCTGTTTCCCCCGGTGTCCCCGTTGTAGTTGTGTCCCTGTGTCCCGGTCGTCATTTATATTCCCTGTGTCCCGGTCGTCATTTGTATCCCGGTGTCCCGGTCTGTATATACATTCGTTTTTTAGTTTTGTTTTTCTCCTTTATTTTTTTCCTTTTTTTTTTCTTTTTTAGCTTATTTAGATTTTTAGATTTTTTAGTTTTTTTATTAGTTTTTAGTTTTTTTTTCTTTTTAGTTTTTTTGTCCCGGTCGTCATTTATATCCCCCTGTTTCCCCCGGTGTCCCCGTTGTAGTTGTGTCCCTGTGTCCCGGTCGTCATTTATATTCCCTGTGTCCCGGTCGTCATTTGTATCCCGGTGTACCGGTCTGTATATACATTCGTTTTTTAGTTTTGTTTTTCTCCTTTATTT
>NW_027068274.1:0-4895 GCF_032884065.1 Artemia franciscana
AGCTAAAAAACTAAAAAAAAACTAAAAAAAAGGTAAAAATCTAATAACTAAAAAAAACTGAAATAAATAAAAAAAGGCAAAAACTAGAAAAAAAATAAAAACTAATAAAAAAACTAAAAAAGCTAAAAAACTAAAAAAACTAAAAAAGGTAAAAAACTAAAAAAAAAACTAAAAAAAAACTAAAAACTAAAAAAGAAAAAAACTAAAAAAAAGGAAAAAACTGAAAAATAAAAGAGAAAAAGAAAACTAAAAAAATATGAATAAATGTATATAAAAATAAGTTGTTTTCTGGGTTATGCCTGTCTGTCTGTCTGTCGAGTGACGTCGTGTTTGTCCGCATATGACGTCTGAATTATTTCACACTAATACAAAAGAAGAAAAAAAACTAAAAAAGGTAAAAACTACAAAAAAAACTAAAAAGAAAAAAACTAAAAAAGCTAAAAAACTAAAAAAACTAAAAAAAGGTAAAAAACAAAAAACTAAAAAAAACTGAAAAAACTAAAAAAAGGCAAAAACTAAAAAAAAAAACTAAAAACTAATAAAAAAACTAAAAACTAAAAAAGAAAAAACTAAAAAAAAGGAAAAAACTGAAAAATAAGAGAAAAAGAAAACTAAAAAAATATTAATAAATATAAAAAATATAAATATAAATATAATATAAATTAGCAATCAACAAAGCACCGAGACACAAATGACGACCGGGACACAGGGAGTATAAATGACGACCAGGACATAAGTAAAAAAAAAAAAAAAAACTAAAAAAACTAAAAAAAATGGTAAAAACTACAAAAAAACTAAAAACTAATAAAAAAACTAAAAAATCTAAAAATCTAAATAAACTAAAAAAGAAAAAAAAGAAAAAAGGAAAAAAATAAAGGAGAAAAACAAGACTAAAAAACGAATGTATATACAGACCGGGACACCGGGATACAAATGACGACCGGGACACAGGGAATATAAATGACGACCGGGACACAGGGACACAACTACAATGGGGACGCCGGGGGGCACAGGGGGATATAAATGACGACCGGGACACCGGGACACAAGGAATATAAATGACGCCCGGGACACTCAAAGAGAAATCACAGACTGGAACACCGGGACACAAATGACGACCGGGACACAGGGAATATAAATGACGACCGGGACACAGGGACATAACTGCAAAGGGGACGCCGGGGTGCACAGGGGGATATATAAATGACGATGGCGACTCAGGGAATGGTCGATTAGCAATCACCATCAACAAAGCTCAAGGGCAATCATTAGAATCATGAGGTATAGATCTGAATACGGATTGTTTTCCCATGGACCATTATATGTTGCATGTTCAAGAGTCGGTAAACCTGAAAATCTATTTATATGCACAGACAATGGGACAGCAAAGAATGTTGTATATTCGCAAGTTTTACGTAGTTAAAAACATATATATATATACACAACTACAATGGCGCGTAACTAATATGGCGCGTAACGACTTACGCGCGCGGGGGGGCTTGGGGGGGGGCGCGAAGCGCCCCCACCAACTAGGTGTTGGGGTGGCGCGAAGCGCCACCCCAACAGCTAGTATATATATATATATATATATATATATATATATATATATATATATATATATATATATATATATATATATATATATTTAACTACGTAAAACTTGCGAATATACAACATTCTTGGCTGTCCCATTGTCTGTGCGTATAAATAGATAGTCAGGTTTACCGACTCTTGAACATGCAACATATAATTGTCCATGGGAAAAACAATCTGTACTCAGATCTATACCTCATTATTCTAATGATTGCGCTTGAGCTTTGTTGATGGTGATTGCTAATCGAACATTCCCTGTGTCCCCGTCGTCATTTATATATCCCCCTGTGCCCCCCGGCGTCCCCGTTGTTGTTGTTTCCCTGTGTCCCGGTCATCATTTGTGTCCCGGTGTCCCAGTCTGTAATTTCTCTTTGAGTGTCGCGGTCGTCATTTATATTCCGTGTGTCCCGGTGTCCCGGTCTGTAATTTCTCTTTGAGTGTCCTGGTCGTCATTTATATTCCCTGTGTCCCGGTCGTCATTTGTGTCCCGGTGCTTTGTTGACGGTGATTGCTAATCGAACATTCCTTGTGTCCCGGTCGCTTTCTCTTTGAGTGTCCCGGTCGTCATTCATATTCCCTATGTCTCAGTGTCCCGGTCGTCATTTGTGTCCCGATGTCCCGGTCTGTAATTTCGTCAGTCGACAAATATGACTTCAGTCGACACACAAACATGACGTCACTCGACGCACAGACAACTTATTTCTATATATATAGATAACTAGCTGTAGGGGTGGCGCTTCGCGCCACCCAATCCCACCCGTGCGCGTAAGTCGTTACGCGCCATATTAGTTACGCGCCATTGTAGTTGTGTCCCTTTGTCCCACCTGTGAATATAGATAGATATATATATGTTTTTAACTACGTTAAAAACGTTATATTAATATATTATACTAGCTGTTGGGGTGGCGCTTCGCGCCACCCCAACACCTAGTTGGTGGGGGCGCTTCGCGCCCCCCCAAGCCCCCCCCCCCGCGCGCGTAAGTCGTTACGCGCCATTGTAGTTGTGTCCCTGTGTCCCACCTGTGAATATAGATTAGATATATATATATATATATATATATATATATATATATATATATATATATATATATATATATATATATATATATATATATATATATATATATATATATAATATATATATATATATATATATATATATATTTAACTACGTAAAACTTGCGAATATACAACATTCTCGGCTGTCCCATTGTCTGTGCATATAAATAGATTGTCAGGTTTACCGACTCTTGAACATGCAACATATAATTGTCCATGGGAAAAACAATCTGTGTTCAGATCTATACCTCATTATTCTAATGATTGCCCTTGAGCTTTGTTGATGGTGATTGCTAATCGAACATTCCCTGTGTCCCCGTCGTCATTTATACATCCCCCTGTGCCCCCCAGCGTCCCCGTTGTTGTTGTTTCCCTGTGCCCCGGTCGTCATTTGTGTCCCGGTGTCCCAGTCTGTAATATCTCTTTGAGTTTCGCGGTCGTCATTTATATTCCCGGTGTCCCGGTCGTCATTTGTGTTCCGGTGTCCCGGTTTGTAATTTCTCTTTGAGTGTTCTGGTCGTCATTTATATTCCCTGTGTCCCGGTCGTCATTTGTGTCCCGGTGCTTTGTTGATGGTGATTGCTAATCGAACATTCGTTGTGTCCCGGTCGCTTTCTCTTTGAGTGTCCCGGTCGTCATTTATATTCCCTACTAGCTGTTGGGGTGGCGCTTCGCGCCACCCCAACACCTAGTTGGTGGGGCGCTTTGCCCCCCCCCCCAAGCCCCCCCCCCCCGCGCGTAAGTCGTTACGCGCCATATTAGTTACGCGCCATATTAGTTACGCGCCATTGTAGTTGTGTCCCTGTGTCCCACCTGTGAATATAGATAGATTTATATATGTGTTTCAAACTACGTAAAAATTGCGAATATACAACATTCTTGGCTTTCCCATTGTCTGTCCATATACAAAGCCGTATGTACTAATAATGACGTCATATGCAAACGCTCTTTTTACAAACAAACAAACATGCATACACACAACTCGTTTTTATATAGATAGATAGATAGATAGATACAATACAAATTAACTACGTAAAACTTGTGAATATACAACAGTCTTCGCTGTCCCATTGTCTGTGCGTATAAATAGATTGTCAGGTTTAACGACCCTCAAAGATGCAACATACAATTGTACATTGGTAAAGCAATCTGTATTAAGATCTATACCGCATTTTTCTAGTGATTGCCCTTGAGCTTTGTTGATGGTGGTTGCAATGCTAATCGAATTGGGAATTGCAATCTTTTAAATTGAAAAAGCAGATCCGTTGGAATCATGGGAATGCGAGGAATAAGAACAGCCTCACCCTCATAAGTCCCTGTCAAGATTGTGGCATCTATTAGGTTTTCCATTGTTTTTTTTTACGGCAAGTCGCGTGCCATTGCAAAGCTTTGGTTGGTTGATATTTCTTAAAAGTATTATTGGTACGCCTATTTTTAGTTGTAGCAGGTGTGGTGGACACCCTGAAGGATCTATGGAATTTAAAAATTCAAATGGATAATTAACCGCTTCATTTGGTTCCGAAATACAAATTAACTGCGTAAAACTTGCGAATATACAACATTCTTCGCTGTCCAATTCTCGCTGCATATAAATAGATTGTCAGGTTTACCGACCCTCGAACATGCAACGTACAATCGTCCATGGGAAAAACAATCAGTATTAAGATCAATACCACATTTTTCTAATGATTGACCTTTAGCTTTGTTAATGGTGATTGCAAATGCTAATCGAATTGGGAATTGCAATCTTTTAAATTGAAAAGGCAGATCTGTTGGAATCATGGGAATGCGAGGAATAAGAACAGCCTCACCCTCAAAAGGCCCTGTCAGGATTGTGGCCTCTATTAGGTTTTCCATTGTTTTTTTTACGGCAAGTCGAGTGCCATTGCAAAGCTTTGGTGGGTTTATATTTCTTAAAGTATTATTGGTACGCCTATTTTTAGTTGTAGCACGTGTGGTGGAAACCCTGAAAGATCTATGGAATTTAAAAATTCAGATGGATAATTAACCGCTTCATTTGGTTCCAAAACTGTGTCGACTGACTTGTAAAGGACTGCCTGGTCTTGAATCTTGGTCAAAACAATATTGTTGATTTCGTGGACGTCTATATTTTTGGGTGCGAGAATCGCTCTTTCACTTAGCCATTTATTATTTTATAATTTTTTAGAATATTCGGAAATACTTTTTCAATCAAATCATTTTTGGACGTCACTAAATTACAGAAATCAGCAGGTAGTTGTATA
>NW_027068275.1:0-4888 GCF_032884065.1 Artemia franciscana
ATTTCAAAAGTTTTAGTTTTCGAGGGTAATAGCTTGTTGAAAAAATGAAGATATTAGACTATTTATTATTGCAAATGGTAAAAATGTGATTAAAGGCTCTTTTCCTATGTCAAAAGTTTTAGTTTTCGAGGGTAATAGCTACGTAAGTTGGAAAAATGAAGATATTAGACTATTTTATGATTGCACATGGTAAAGAAAGTGCTTAAAGGCTCTTTTCCTATTTCAAAAGTTTTAGTTTTCGAGGGTAATAGCTACGTATGTTGGAAAAATGAAGATATTAGACTATTTTATGATTGCAAATGGTAAAGAATGTGATTAAAGGCTCTTTTCCTATGTCAAAAGTTTTAGTTTTCGAGGGTAATAGCTACGTATGTTAAAAAAATGAAGATATTAGACTATTTTATAATTGCAAATGGCAACGAATGTGATTAAAGGCTCTTTTCCTATGTCAAAAGTTTTAGTTTTCGAGGGTAATAGCTACGTATGTTGGAAAAATGAAGATATTAGACTATTTTATGATTGCACATGGTAAAGAAAGTGCTTAAAGGCTCTTTTCCTATTTCAAAAGTTTTAGTTTTCGAGGGTAATAGCTACTTATGTTAAAAAAATGAAGATATTAGACTATTTTATGATTGCACATGGTAAAGAATGTGATTAAAGGCTCTTTTTCTATGGCAAAAGTTTTAGTTTTCGAGGGTAATAGCTACGTATGTTGAAAAAATGAAGATATTAGACTATTTTATGATTGCAAATGGTAAAGAATGTGATTAAAGGCTCTTTTCCTATGTCAAAAGTTTTAGTTTTCGAGGGTAATAGCTACGTATGTGGAAAAAATGAAGATATTAGACTATTTTATAATTGCAAATGGTAACGAATGTGATTAAAGGCTCGTTTCCTATGTCAAAAGTTTTAGTTTTCGAGGGTAATAGCTACGTATGTTAAAAAAATGAAGATATTAGACTATTTTATAATTGCAAATGGCAACGAATGTGATTAAAGGCTCTTTTCCTATGTCAAAAGTTTTAGTTTTCGAGGGTAATAGCTACGTATGTTGGAAAAATGAAGATATTAGACTATTTTATGATTGCACATGGTAAAGAATGTGATTAAAGGCTCTTTTCCTATGTCAAAAATTTAGTTTTCGAGGGTAATAGCTACGTATGTTGAAAAAATGAAGATATTAGACTATTTTATAATTGCAAATTGTAACGAATGTGATTAAAGGCTCTTTTCCTATGTCAAAAGTTTTAGTTTTCGAGGGTAATAGCTACGTATGTTGGAAAAATGAAGATATTAGACTATTTATGATTGCACATGGTAAAGAATGTGATTAAAGGCTCTTTTCCTATGTCAAAAGTTTAGTTTTCGAGGGTAATAGCTACGTATGTTGGAAAAATGAAGATATTAGACTATTTTATGATTGCACATGGTAAAAAAAGTGCTTAAAGGCTCTTTTCCTATTTCAAAGTTTTAGTTTTCGAGGGTAATAGCTACGTATGTTAAAAAAATGAAGATATTAGACTATTTTATGATTGCAAATGGTAAAGAATGTGATTAAAGGCTCTTTTCCTATGTCAAAAGTTTTAGTTTTCGAGGGTAATAGCTATGTATGTTGAAAAAATGAAGATATTAGACTATTTTATGATTGCAAATGGTAAAGAATGTGATTAAAGGCTCTTTTCCTATTTCAAAAGTTTTCGTTTTCGAGGGTAATAGCTACGTATGTTGGAAAAATGAAGATATTAGACTATTTTATGATTGCACATGGTAAAGAATGTGATTAAAGGCTCTTTTTCTATGGCAAAAGTTTTAGTTTTCGAGGGTAATAGCTACGTATGTTGAAAAAATGAAGATATTAGACTTTTTTATGATTGCAAATGGTAAAGAATGTGATTAAAGGCTCTTTTCCTATGTCAAAAGTTTTAGTTTTCGAGGGTAATAGCTACGTATGTTGAAAAAATGAAGATATTAGACTATTTTATAATTGCAAATGGTAACGAATGTGATTAAAGGCTCTTTTCCTATGTCAAAAGTTTTAGTTTTCGAGGGTAATAGCTACGTATGTTGAAAAAAAGGAAGATATTAGACTATTTTATGATTGCAAATGGTAAAGAATGTGATTAAAGGCTCTTTTCCTATGTCAAAAGTTTTAGTTTTCGAGGGTAATAGCTACGTATGTTGAAAAAATGAAGATATTAGACTATTTTATGATTGCAAATGGTAAAGAATGTGATTAAAGGCTCTTTTCCTCTGTCAAAAGTTTTAGTTTTCGAGGGTAATAGCTAAGTATGTTGAAAAAATGAAGATATTAGACTATTTTATGATTGCAAATGGTAAAGAATGTGAATAAAGGCTCTTTTCCTATGTCAAAAGTTTTAGTTTTCGAGGGTAATAGATACGTAAGTTGGAAAAATGAAGATAATAAGACTATCTTATGATTGCACAAGGTAAAGAAAGTGCTTAAAAGCTCTTTTCCTATTTCATAAGTTTTAGTTTTCGAGGGTAATAGCTACGTATGTTAAAAAAATGAAGATATTAGACTATTTTATGATTGCAAATGGTAAAGAATGTCATTAAAGGCTCTTTTCCTATGTCAAAAGTTTTAGTTTTCGAGGGTAATAGCTACGTATGTTAAAAAAATGAAGATATTAGACTATTTTATAATTGCAAATGCCAACGAATGTGATTAAAGGCTCTTTTCCTATGTCAAAAGTTTTAGTTTTCGAGGGTAATAGCTACGTATGTTGAAAAAATGAAGATATTAGACTATTTTATGATTGCAAATGGTAAAGAATGTGATTAAAGGCTCTTTTCCTATGTCAAAAGTTTTAGTTTTCGAGGGTAATAGCTACGTATGTTGAAAAAATGAAGATATTAGACTATTTTATAATTGCAAATGGTAACGAATGTGATTAAAGGCTCTTTTCCTATGTCAAAAGTTTTAGTTTTCGAGGGTAATAGCTACGTATGTTGGAAAAATGAAGATATTAGACTATTTTATGATTGCACATGGTAAAGAAAGTGCTTAAAGGCTCTTTTCCTGTTTCAAAAGTTTTAGTTTTCGAGGGTAATAGCTACGTATGTTGGAAAAATGAAGATATTAGACTATTTTATGATTGCACATGGTAAAGAATGTGATTAAAGGCTCTTTTCCTATGTCAAAAGTTTTAGTTTTCGAGGGTAATAGCTACGTATGTTGAAAAAATGAAGATATTAGACTATTTTATAATTGCAAATGGTAACGAATGTGATTAAAGGCTCTTTTCCTATGTCAAAAGTTTTAGTTTTCGAGGGTAATAGCTACGTATGTTGGAAAAATGAAGATATTAGACTATTTTATGATTGCAAATGGTAAAGAATGTGACTAAAGGCTCTTTTCCTATGTCAAAAGTTTTAGTTTTCAAGGGTAATAGCTACGTATGTTAAAAAAATGAAGATATTAGACTATTGTATAATTGCAAATTGCAACGAATGTGATTAAAGGCTCTTTTCCTATGTCAAAAGTTTTAGTTTTCGAGGGTAATAGCTACGTGTGTTGGAAAAATGAAGATATTAGACTATTTTATGATTGCACATGGTAAAGAAAGTGCTTAAAGGCTCTTTTCCTATTTCAAAAGTTTTAGTTTTCGAGGGTAATAGCTACGTATGTTGGAAAAAATGAAGATATTAGACTATTTTATGATTGCACATGGTAAAGAATGTGATTAAAGGCTCTTTTCCTATGTCAAAAGTTTTAGTTTTCGAGGGTAATAGCTACGTATGTTGAAAAAATGAAGATATTAGACTATTTTATAATTGCAAATGGTAACGAATGTGATTAAAGGCTCTTTTCCTATGTTAAAAGTTTTAGTTTTCGAGGGTAATAGCTACGTATGTTGGAAAAATGAAGATATTAGACTATTTTATGATTGCACATGGTAAAGAATGTGATTAAAGGCTCTTTTCCTATGTCAAAAGTTTTAGTTTTCGAGGGTAATAGCTACGTATGTTGGAAAAATGAAGATATTAGACTATTTTATGATTGCACATGGTAAAAAAAGTGCTTAAAGGCTCTTTTCCTATTTCAAAAGTTTTAGTTTTCGAGGGTAATAGCTACGTATGTTAAAAAAATGAAGATATTAGACTATTTTATGATTGCAAATGGTAAAGAATGTGATTAAAGGCTCTTTTCCTATGTCAAAAGTTTTAGTTTTCGAGGGTAATAGCTATGTATGTTGAAAAAAATGAAGATATTAGACTATTTTATGATTGCAAATGGTAAAGAATGTGATTAAAGGCTCTTTTCCTATTTCAAAAGTTTTCGTTTTCGAGGGTAATAGCTACGTATGTTGGAAAAATGAAGATATTAGACTATTTTATGATTGCACATGGTAAAGAATGTGATTAAAGGCTCTTTTTCTATGGCAAAAGTTTTAGTTTTCGAGGGTAATAGCTAAATATGTTGAAAAAATGAAGATATTAGACTATTTTATGATTGCAAATGGTAAAGAATGTGATTAAAGGCTCTTTTCCTATGTCAAAAGTTTTAGTTTTCGAGGGTAATAGCTACGTATGTTGAAAAAATGAAGATATTAGACTATTTTATAATTGCAAATGGTAACGAATGTGATTAAAGGCTCTTTTCCTATGTCAAAAGTTTTAGTTTTCGAGGGTAATAGCTACGTATGTTGAAAAAAAGGAAGATATTAGACTATTTTATGATTGCAAATGGTAAAGAATGTGATTAAAGGCTCTTTTCCTATGTCAAAAGTTTTAGTTTTCGAGGGTAATAGCTACGTATGTTGAAAAAATGAAGATATTAGACTATTTTATGATTGCAAATGGTAAAGAATGTGATTAAAGGCTCTTTTCCTCTGTCAAAAGTTTTAGTTTTCGAGGGTAATAGCTA
>NW_027068276.1:0-4266 GCF_032884065.1 Artemia franciscana
ACTTTTTCAATCAATTCATTTTTGGACGTCACTAAATTACAGAAATCAGCAGGTAGATGTATACGTCCTGAAATTGAGTCTACTGGGAGCTTTCCGTTTCCAATTGCCAGCAATTGATCTGAAAATGTTTGACCAGAGTCATTGTTTTGCAATCGGACACGCATATTTGTAATTAATTTTAATGTTTTTACGTGTGCCCATAAATTAGAATTTTTCAGGCAAGCATTCATTTCGTCTGCAGGAGTTGATCTAGGTAATATAGGTAATGTTTGTCTGAAATCTCCCGCAAGCAATATTAATGTGCTGCCAAAGGGTTTCGACTTCCCTCGCAAATCTTTCAAGCATTGAGCCAGAGCCTCGAGCGATTTTTTGTGTGCCATTGTGCACTCATCCCAAATAATAAGTTTGCATTGCTGCAATACTTTACCCATCCCAGATGATTTGGAAATATTGCACGTGGGAGTTTCTGTAGAATGCAAGTTCAGAGGCAATTTCAAAGCGGAATGAGCAGTTCTTCCACCAAGCAGCAATGTTGCGGCTATTCCGGACGACGCAATTGCCAACGCTATATCATTTTTTGATCGAATTGATGCCAGAATCAGTTTTATCACAAACGATTTACCAGTACCTCCTGGCGCATCCAAAAAGAAAATTTCTCCAACGTTGTTATCGACACAATGCAGTATCGTATCATAAATGTCTTTTTGTTCCGATGTTAACTTGGAAATGTTATTTTGTACATACGACAATACATCACTCGTACTTTAACTTTGTTCACGATCCAATTCTACACATGTCGAAACAGCAGCGATACGGTTAGATGAAGGCATTCCCAAATCCTGAAGAGGTTTGTTTGCCATACGTACGCACAAATCTTCTATAACAACTAAAGTGTAGTTATAAATTTCTGATGTAAAATCAAAAGTCATATTCGATGTCTCTAACTGTTTTCGATGGAGTATATCTTCGGACATTTTTGACTTATATTTTTCCCATAACTCTGTAGGAACTGATGGAGAGCAAGTTGTTAAAATGATGCCAAACAATGCACGAATTTGACTTGGGGTTGACGTTTCGCGACGCGTCATTGATGCAATTATCCCAGTGTTGGTCATTCTCCAATAAATTTAGAGCTTGGCAGCCACTACGGTAAGTGTCATGTATAGTACCATTTACCAGTCCTCAAATACTCAAAGGATGTCGGACCGGGCACATTCACTAAAAGCAGGCGTAGAAAGAAGCATTCATGTTGATTGGGGTGAACGGTGTAGAGTCTTCCTATCGTGGTATCTTTGAAGATGGTAGGTATGATATTACCGTCATTTATAACTGCATCTCGCAAATGAATGTATTGTTCAGAGCGGAGCTTGGTCTGATTCAGGCGGATATATAGCAAACGTTCTGATTCAATTTTAGCATACATATCAACGACGAATTGGTGAAACAATTCACGGCATTTTAAAATATAATTTTCTTCATACTGCCGAATCATTAGTCTATAGGAATAATAATGCATTGCACTGCATTTCTTATTCATTTCTTTGTTAGTGGCTGGATTCATCAATTTAATATTAAAGTGATAGCCGTCGGCTCCATCCCAAAAAATGATAGGATATTGTAGGGCATCGTAGCATCGATGAGTTTCAGCAATTCTTAACAACTGAGCGTTTCGCTTATGAAGAATAATATCTCGAGGTAAAAACTGATCACCGACCATAACGATTGCCACTTCGTCGATAGTTGGAGCATTGTATCTACGCACATGTTGGCCAGGAGGCGTTTTGTCAGCGGAAATAACAATTTTATGCGTATCAGTAGGCATCAAATCGATGGCTGTTTTGAACAGACGCACTAAATTATTATTTTCGTGGAAAAGATGTTGCAATCGGGAAACGATAGTCCTTTCAACGTTGGGAGAAATTTCGCAACGTGCATTCAATTCAGAATTTCTATCACTGATGAAGTACAATTGTAAAAATTTATGATTCTCGCCTGAGAATGGTAGAAGGGACCCTGCTCTATGATAAATTTGCCCTTTTACTTTGAAAGTAGACATAAATTGATCTGGATTTTCGATTTGGGGTCCAAACGACGTCATTTGGAAACATGAGTTATATTTTCTGATTTGTGACAAAAAACGCTTAGATTCTGACGTAGTTCCAGTAAGGAAAGTCTTCAATGGCTCTGGTGGTGCAGCCAATAGAGGAAGTTTAACTTTTCCTGAGGCGCAACACATTCCCATTGTTTCACCATTGAATTTTAAGGCCTTGCAATAGGGACAAATTTTAGACATAGTCCCGATTTGAACACATCTACTCAAGCTATAATCATCGACTGGGCTGTACCTGAATGCCAGGCGATAATTTTCACGTTGCTCTTGTGATTCCTCGGCACGCTTTCTTTTGGCATTATCTTTTGAAGCCGCAAGCCTGTTTTCACGTTGCTCTTGTGATTTTTCACTAATTCGTGACGAGTTGAAGTCACGCGTTGAATAGCAGGAACCTAACAAAACTAATTCTAAAATATTCAGGTAATTTTCTATTTTGAAATAAAAACTAAAAATTATTGCTCAGACAACATAAATATTTTTGATGTTTACATAATTATATATATATATATATATATATATATATATATATATATATATATATATATATATATATATATATATATATATATATATATATATATATATATATATATATATATATATATACTAGCTGTTGGGGTGGCGCTTCGCGCCACCCCAACACCTAGTTGGTGGGGGCGCTTCGCGCCCCCCCCAAGCCCCCCCGCGCGCGTAAGTCGTTACGCGCCATAATAGTTACGCGCCATTGTAGTTGTGTCCCTATGTCCCACCTGGGAATATAGATATATATATATATATATATATATATATATATATATATATATATATATATATATATATATATATATATATATATATATATATGGTTTTAACTACGTAAAACTTGCGAATATACAACATTCTTTGCTGTCCCATTGTCTTTGCATATAAATAGATTGTCAGGTTTACTGACTCTTGAACATGCAACATATAATGGTCCATGGGAAAACAATCTGTATTCAGATCTATACCTCATGATTCTAATGATTGCCCTTGAGCTTTGTTGATGGTGATTGCTAATCGACCATTCCCTGTCCCGGTGTCCCGGTCGTCATTTATATCCCCCTGTTTCCCCCGGTGTCCCCGTTGTAGTTGTGTCCCTGTGTCCCGGTCGTCATTTATATTCCGTGTCCCAGTCGTCATTTGTATCCCGGTGTCCCGGTCTGTATATACATTCGTTTTTTAGTTTTGTTTTTCTCCTTTATTTTTTTCCTTTTTTTTTCTTTTTTAGTTTATTTAGATTTTTAGATTTTCTAGTTTTTTTATTAGTTTTTAGTTTTTTTTTCTTTTTAGTTTTGTTAGTTTTTTTTTTACTTATGTCCTGGTCGTCATTTATACTCCCTGTGTCCCGGTGCTTTGTTGATTGCTAATCGAACATTCCTTTTGTCCTGGTCGCTTTCTCTTTGAGTGTCGTCATTTATTTTTTTCTTTTTTAGTTCTTTTAGTTTTTACCTTTTTTAGTTTTTTTTAGTTTTTTAAATGAAAATTTTTTTTAGTTTTTTCCTTTTTTTCTTTTTAGTTTTTTATTGGTTTTTACCTTTATTTTAGCTTATTTTTCAGTTTTTTCCTTTTTTTTAGTTTTTTTTTATTTTTTATTTTTTTTAGTTTTTTACCTTTTTTTTAGTTTTTTTTAGTTTTTTTAGTTTTTTATTGGTTTTTACCTTTATGTTAGCTTATTTTTCAGTTTTTTCCTTTTTTTTAGTTTTTTTTAGTTTTTAGTTTTTTTAGTTTTTTACCTTTTTTTAGTTTTTTTAGTTTTTTTAGTTTTTTAGCTTTTTTATTTTTTTATTAGTTTTTAGTTTTTTTTGTAGTTTTTGCCTTTTTTTAGTTTTTTTAGTTTTTTAGCTTTTTTATTAGTTTTTAGTTTTTTTTGTAGTTTTTGCCTTTTTTTTAGTTTTTTTAGTTTTTTAGCTTTTTTATTTTTTTTATTAGTTTTTATTTTTTTTGTAGTTTTTGCCTTTTTTTAGTTTTTTCAGTTTTGACGTCACCTGATCCAGTTTTTTCAGGTGACGTCACCTGATCCATCCACAGACAGACAGACAACTTATTTTTATATATATAGATATATATATATATATATATATATATATATATCCTCCTTTATTTTTCAGTTTTTTTCCTTTTTTTAGTTTTTTTTT
>NW_027068278.1:0-4858 GCF_032884065.1 Artemia franciscana
AAATGGTAAAGAATGTGATTAAAGGCTCTTTTCCTATGTCAAAAGTTTTAGTTTTCGAGGGTAATAGCTTTGTCTGTTGAAAAAATGAAGATAATAGACTATTCTATGATTGTAAATGGTAAAGAGTGTGATTAAAGGCTCTTTTCCTATTTCAAAAGTTTTAGTTTTCGAGGAAAATAGCTACGTATGTTGAAAAAATGAAGATATTAGACTATTTTATGATTGCAAATGGTAAAGAGTGTGATTAAAGGCTCTTTTCCTATTTCAAAAGTTTTAGTTTTCGAGGTTAATAGCTAGGTCTGTGGAAAAAATGAAGTATATTAGACTATTTTATGATTGCACATGGTAAAGAATGTGATTAAAGGCTCTTTTCCTATTTCAAAAGTTTTAGTTTTCGAGGGTAATAGCTACGTATGTTGAAAAAATGAAGATATTAGACTATTTTATGATTGTAAATAGTAAAGAATGTGATTAAAGGCTCTTTTCCTCTTTCAAAAGTTTTAGTTTTCGAGGGTAATAGCTACGTATGTTGAAAAAATAAAGATATTAGACTATTTTATGATTGCAAATGGTAAAGAATGTGACTAAAGGCTCTTTTCCTATTTCAAAAGTTTTAGTTTTCGAGGGTAATAGCTACGTATGTTGAAAAAATGAAGATATTAGACTATTTTATGGTTGCACATGGTAAATAATGTGATTAAAGGCTCTTTTCCTATTTCAAAAGTTTTAGTTTTTGAGGTTAATAGCTTTGTCTGTGGAAAAAATGAAGATATTAGACAATTTTATGATTGCACATGGTAAAGAATGTGATTTAAGGCTCTTTTCCTATTTCAAAAGTTTTAGTTTTCGAGGGTAATAGCTACGTATGTTGAAAAAATGAAGATATTAGACTATTTTATGATTGCAAATGGTAAAGAATGTGATTAAAGGCTCTTTTCTTATTTCAAAAGTTTTAGTTTTCGAGGGTAATAGCTACTTATTTTGAAAAACGAGGATATTATACAATTTTATGATTGCAAATGGTAAAGAATGTGATTAAAGGCTCTTTTCCTATTCCAAAAGTTTTAGTTTTCGAGGGTAATAGCTACGTATGTTGAAAAAATGAAGATGTTAGACTATTTTATGATTGCAAATGGTAAAGAATGTGATTAAAGGCTCTTTTCCTATGTCAAAAGTTTTAGTTTTCGAGGGTAATAGCTTTGTCTGTGGAAAAAAGGAAGATATTAGACTATTCTATGATTGTAAATGGTAAAGAGTGTGATTAAAGGCTCTTTTCCTATTTCAAAAGTTTTAGTTATCGAGAAAAATAGCTACGTATGTTGAAAAAATGAAGATATTAGACTATTTTATGATTGCAAATGGTAAAGAGTGTGATTAAAGGCTCTTTTCCTATTTCAAAAGTTTTAGTTTTTGAGGTTAATAGCTAGGTCTGTGGAAAAAATGAAGTATATTAGACTATTTTATGATTGCACATGGTAAAGAATGTGATTAAAGGCTCTTTTCCTATTTCAAAAGTTTTAGTTTTCGAGGGTAATAGCTACGTATGTTGAAAAAATGAAGATATTAGACTATTTTATGATTGCAAATGGTAAAGAATGTGATTAAAGGCTCTTTTCCTATTTCAAAACTTTTAGTTTTCGAGGGTAATAGCTACTTATGTTGAAAAAATGAAGATATTAGACTATTTTATGATTGCAAATGGTAAAGAATGTGATAAAAGCTCTTTTCCTATGTCAAAAGTTTTAGTTTTCGAGGGTAATAGCTATGTATGTTGAAAAAATGAAGATATTAGACTATTTTATGATTGCAAATGGTAAAGAATGTGATTAAAGGCTCTTTCCCTATTTCAAAAGTTTTAGTTTTCGAGGGTAATTGCTTTGTCTGTGGAAAAAATGAAGATATTAGACTATTTTGTGATTGCAAATGGTAAAGAATGTGATTAAAGGCTCTTTTAATATTTCAAAAGTTTTAGTTTTCGAGGGTAATAGCTACGTATGTTGAAAAAATGAATATATTAGACTATTTTATGATTGTAAATAGCAAAGAATGTGATTAAAGGCTCTTTTCCTCTTTCAAAAGTTTTAGTTTTCGAGGGTAATAGCTACGTATGTTGAAAAAATAAAGATATTAGACTATTTTATGATTGCAAATGGTAAAGAATGTGACTAAAGGCTCTTTTCCTATTTCAAAAGTTTTAGTTTTCGAGGGTAATAGCTAGGTCTGTGGAAAAAATGAAAATATTAGACTATTTTAGGATTGCACATGATAAAGAATGTGATTAAAGGCTCTTTTCCTATTTCAAAAGTTTTAGTTTTCAAGGGTAATAGCTTTGTCTGTGGAAAAAATGAAGATATTAGACAATTTTATGATTGCACATGGTAAAGAATGTGATTTAAGGCTCTTTTCCTATTTCAAAAGTTTTAGTTTTCGAGGGTGATAGCTACGTATGTTGAAAAAATGAAGATATTAGACTATTTTATGATTGAAAATGGTAAAGAATGTGATTAAAGGCTCTTATCCTATTTCAAAACTTTAGTTTTCGAGGGTAATAGCTACGTATGTTGAAAAAATGAAGATATTAGACAATTTTATGATTGCAAATGGTAAAGAATGTGATTAAAGGCTCTTTTCCTATGTCAAAAGTTTTAGTTTTCGAGGGTAATAGCTACGTATGTTGAAAAAAAGAAGATATTAGACTATTTTTATGATTGCATTAGACTATTTTATGGTCGTCATTTGTGTCCCGGTGTCCCGGTCTGTAATTTCTCTTCGAACAATCCCTGTGTCCTTGTCATCATTTATATATCTTCCCTGTGCCCCCGTCCTCCCCTTTGTAGTTGTGTCACTGTGTCCCGGTCGTCAATTATATTCCCTCTGTCCCGGTGTCCCAGTCTGTAATTTCTCTTTGAGGTTCCTGGTCGTCATTTATATTCCCTTCATCCCGGTGTCCCGGTCGTCATTTGTGTCCCGGTCTGTAATTTCATCAATTGACAAACATGACGTCAGTCGACAAACAATTTCATGACGCATACAGCTCAATCCTTACAATGACGTCAGTCGACAAACCTGACGTCACTCGACAGACACACAGACAAATTATTTTTATATATATAGATATATAGCTGTTGGGGGGTCTCGGGGGGGGGGGGGGGGTACTCGCCCCCAAGCCCCCCGCTCGCGTAAGTCGTTACACGCCATATTAGTTACCTGCCATTGTAGTTGTGTCCCTGTGTCCCACCTCTGAATTGAGATAGATATAAATATATATATTTTTTTAACTACATAAAACTTGCGAATATACAACATTCTTCGCTGTCCAATTTAACTACGTAAAACTTACGAATATACGACATTCTTCTATGTCCCATTGTTTGTGCGTATAAATAGATTGTTAGGTTTACCGACTCTTGAACATGCAACATAAAATTGTCCATGGGAAAAGCAATTCGTATTCAGATCTATACCTGATTATTCTAATGATTGTGGGACACCGGGGACACCGGGGGGCAGAGGGGGATATATAAATGAAGACGGGGACACAGGGAATGTTCTATTAGCAATCAACAAAGCACCGGGACACAAATGACGACCGGGACACTCAAAGAGAAATTATAGACCGGTACACCGGAATACAAATGACGACCGGGACAAAAATAACAACCGGGACAGCGGGAAACTGGGAGCAACGTCAAAACTATCGCCTAGCATTCAGGTACAGCCCAGTTGATGATTAAAGCTTGACTAGATGTGTTGAAATCGGGAGTACGTCTAAAATTAGTCCCTATTGCATGGCCTTGAAATTTAATGGAGAAACAATGGTAATGGCTTGCGCCTCAGGAAAAGTTAAACTTCCACAACTGGCTGCACCACCAGAGTCGTTGAAGCCTTTATGACGTTATAGACTGGGACACCAGGACACAAATGACATCCGAGAACCAAGGAATATAAATGATGACCGGGACACTCAAAGAGAAATTACAAACTTGGACAACGGGACACAAATGACGACCGAGACGCAGGGAATAAAAATGACGACCAGGACTCTCAAAGAAAATTACAGACCGAGACACTGTGACACAAATAAAGACCGGGACACAGGGAATATAAAGGACGACTGGAGCACAGGGACACAATTATAATAGGGACGCCGGAAGGGCACAGGAGGGATATATAAATTACGACTGGGACACAGGGAATTTTTGATTAGCAATCACCATCAAAAAAGCTCAAGGGCAATCATTAGAAATATGCAGTATAGATGTGAATACGGATTGTTTTCCCTCGGACAATTATATGTTGCATGTTCAAGAGTCGGTAAACCTGACAATCTTTTTATATGCACAGACAATGGGACAGCAAAGAATATTGTATATTCGCAAGTATTAGGTAGTTAAAAACAAGTATATATATATATATATATATATATATATATATATATATATATATATATATATATATATATATATATATATATATCATGAAAAGAGAAATCATCAATGCAACAGCACAAAAAAAAAAAACATGAAAGAGACAGAAGGAGAAAACAAAACTGTTTTCCTAAATTAGTGACTAATATTGACCAGCACTTGAAGGCGGCCTTAACCCTACTCATCCATACAATCACATAGGTCAAACAGCATAGCCATACACAATCAACCATAAAGAATAATCCATGGACAGGCAGTCATGTCGTCAATAAGTATAAGTTGTCATTTACCAAACAATAGAAACAATAAAGACAAATAATTCAGAGGCAACAACCCAAAACAAGGGTTCATCAGGAGAATACACTTTCCTATAGGGTTCAGCCACATTAAATTCTCTACCCAGCCAAGTATTGTGGCTACCACAGAATATC
>NW_027068279.1:0-4845 GCF_032884065.1 Artemia franciscana
GGAAAAGCAAAGGCAGAACTCGGAATCAAATGGGGAGTAAAACTTTCCTTGACTTGAAGCTGGCAGTAAAGATGTTAAAAGTAGAATAACCAAGGCTCATGGTGTTTTTTTATAGTTAAAAAAAGTTTGGAAGGATAGAAAGATAAGTCTGCAAAGCAAGATTAAGATATTGGAAGCTTCAGCAATGACAGTGGTCAACTATGGTTTTGAAGGATGGCTGCTCTGAAAAGCAGATGAAGATTTTCTAGATGTTTTCCAGAGAAATTGCCTATGGATTGTTCTGAGTACATCCATTACTACCTGGTGGTTTCAATAAAAATCCAAAAGTTTTTTTTTTTTTACCATTTCAGTCTTTAATATCAACAAAAGATTTCTAGCTCAATAGCATAAAACGTTTTTTTTAATTCTAGTTTAATAGCAAAATAGTCAAAACCAATTTCAGATCTTGCTTCAAAACAACAAATGTAAAAAACAAAATTTACCACAATAGTTTGTTTATTGTTTTACTCAAATAGTGGAATAAATTGTGAATTTAATTTTGGTATTGAATCCAAAAACATAGCTGGCCAACAGGATTGCTACTTATAAACATAAAGCCAATATGAATACCAATTTGAAACATCACTCAAGCACTGCCTAAGTGAAGAGCCATATGCCTTCAAGCTATTTTTTTTCCCAGTACTTTATAAGAAAAAGTGGTTGCAAAACTTTGGAGGATACTTCTTCAATTGTAAATTGAATACAACGGTGGTTTTTCAGATTACTTTACGAGTTTGTTTTGCTTTATTACTTTACAAGTGATTAATTTAGCAGTTTCAAACTGAGGCCCTTCCTCAGTTGTATATTGAACGCCTAAGCTAGCTTTAGAGTAAGTTTTTCAGCAACAGAGGACAAGGATGTATTTTTTTTTTTTTTCTTGATTTCATGTCAAGCCTAGGAAAAGCTTACTCTGGATTGAGAGTCTGGAGGAGAGGAGAAGCTATTCCAATATACCCAGATGTAGACTTACTGTCATGTTGTCATAGACTTTTTCTTCAGTTTAGATAAGCAGCAAAATCACACAAAAGATAATAACTTAACTTACAGGTTCCCAGTAGTTATAAGTCTCATCACAGTCAGAAATATTCCCTTGAATAGCAGCTGTTATTCTAGCAATAATCAAAAAAAGAACTGCAATAGAAAAGGGTAGGCCACACATGTTATCATCTGCATTGTGTGGACTTTTGTCAGGCTTTTCATTTGAGATGAGTGACTGTTGCAAAGGTGGGGATAAAGTTTCAGGTTGATAAGTCTTCCTAGCTCTTGGTCCATCACTGAAAAAAAAAGAAAAAGTTTTGAAAGGGAAGTAAAAACATAACATTTTGCACTATTGGCACACCAATGTGGTCTATCTGCATATAGGTACAAATCCAGTAACGTGTAGGACGTATACTTCAAATTTGTAATAAATTGGGAAGGAAGATGATATGAAGGATAAAAAAGAAGAAAGAACTGGGCAGAGGAAGAACTGAGCAGCTGTACATTCAAAATAAGTAAAATATGAGGGCAATTACTGCTTTATCTTTGAATTTTTTGTGTTGGTCTTTACTTTTCAAGCAATTCTTCAAAAATCCCTGAACAAACAAAATGTTTAAAAAAAAATTATAAAAAGAAAGGAACTATATGAGTTCAAATTAAAAACTTCAATGACATAATGTAATAATTAGAATATTTTATTTGAAAACAAACATGTAAACAATCTTTTAAACAGCACACTCCATGAACTATTCTACTTCAAGGAGAAGAAGATTTTTTTTTTACCATTTCAGTATTTTAATGCCCAGAAATATTTTTTTACCTCAGATGTAACATAGCAGTCAAAATCTAATTTCAGATCTTCCTGCATACTTTTAAAATTTGACTGTCATTTTACTCTAAGAATGAAGTAAATTATGCATTTTAGTTTGTTGTTACATCTAAAAACATAACTGCCCAGAAGGTTTGCAACTAGCAAACTTGTAAAAGCTTAGTTGCAGGAACTTTGTATGAGGGTCAGTCAATTGGATAGTTCTAACTTCTTCTTTCTAGCTTCTGCAAGTTCTAGCTTCTTCTTTAAGAGCCCAAAGTCACTGGAGGACAACCAGTCTCCTATGCCCTTTTTGCAAAATACAGCAAACAAACTGTAAACATGACAAGTTGATAGCCATTACAAGATAACACTGACAGATTAACAAAAATAGAGATAATACTTCTGATTCTAGGCAGCAAAGCCATAAATGCTATTATCTTATTGAACCTTACATTTCATAAATAGCTACACAAATTAGTAAATATTTTGCAGTTCATATAATTGACTTAACAATAAGTGAATATACCACTTGATGTCCTTTTTTATGTTCTTTATGAATATAATAATTGCTACTATTGCAAATCAAAATTTCAGCACTTTTTGAGCTCTTGAAAATGACAAAAATATGGGGTATAAAAAAGGCTTAAAATATTGGTCTCTAACTTTAAAATATTGTCTCAGACTTACTGTTTCATTATAAATCCATTTTTTTTTAATGTTATATAATCCACAAGCACTGATTTTCCAAGATTAAGTTGGATAAATAAATTTTATTTTGCTGTTTATGCTGTTTTCTTCTTCCTTGACACCAAATTTTCAATTAAAGAATATGTTTTTGGTAATTTTTGACAAAATAATACTATGTTTTTTCAGCGCCAAAATTGTTTATAGTTAGGTTGGGTTAGTTGGGATAGATTAGGTCAAAAAGTGCTTAAATTTGAATTTGTAATAGAAGCAATTATTATACTCATAAAGAACATAACAAAGGCATCAAGTGGTATGTTCACTTTATTGATCAGTCAATTATATGAACTGTAGAATATTTACCATATTTTTTCTTTTTTTTTACCATTTCAGTCTCTAATGTCCAGAAATATTTTCTACCTCAGTCATAACAGAGCAGTCCAAATCTAATTTCAAATGTTTCTGCATACTTTTAAAATTGGATGGTCATTTTACTCAAAGAATGAAATAAATTATGCATTTTTCTTTGTTGTTACATCTAAAAACATAACTGGCCAAAAGGTTTGCTACTTGCAAACTTGTAAAAGCTTGGTTACAGGAATTTTGTATGAGGCTAATTCAACTGGATACTGCAAGTTCTAGCTTCTTCTTTAAGAGCCAACAGTCACTGGAGGATAACCAGTCTCCTATGCCCTTTTTGCAAAACACAGCAAGCAAACTGTAAAAATGACAGGTTGAGAGCCATTACAAAATAAGACTAACAAATTAACAAAAATAGAGATAATACTTCTGATTCTAGGCAGCAAAGCCACAAATGCTACTATCCCATTGACCCTTACATTTTATAAATAACAGCAACAATTCTGATAACAAGCAATAAACTAACTTTGCAAAATACAAAAAGGACAATAAATATTAGACATTTGGGTATGGATTGGTACCAAGAATGATAAATAAATTCCATAGGTTTAACATATTACAGAAATAAACAAATAGTTCAGAATGAACAAGGAAACTAATTCATGATACTAAATAAAACATAGAATACTAATACAATAAATATTAAAATTCTATACGCCTATTCCCTTTTGTAAAAAGTGTTTCTATCTAAATCTATTTTAAAAGCTATAAAATTATTTTTTGACAACATATATATATGTATGTATATATATATATATATATATATATATATATATATATATATATATATATATATATATATATATATATATATATATATATATATATATTACTACTACTACTACTAATAACTCACTGCAGCACCAAGCCACCTGAGGCCAACACAGCTACGCACGCTCCTCCTCCAACCTAATCTATTTAAAGCCTCCCTCTTTACAACCTCCCAGGAAGTTCCCATTACCTTTAAATCTTTATTTATGACATCCCCCCAACCCCAACAAGGATGACCTGTTTATATATATATATATATATATATATATATATATATATATATATATATATATATATATATATATATATATATATATATATATATATATATATATATATATATATATATATATATATATATATATATATATATATATATATATATATATATATATATATATATATATATATATATATATATATATATATATATATATATATATATATATGCTACTACTACTACTACTACTACTACTACTACTAATAACTCACTGCAGCACCAAGCCGCCTGAGGCCAATACAGCTACGCACGCTCCTCCTCCAACCTAATCTATTTAAAGCCTCCCTCTTTACAACCTCCCAGGAAGTTCCCATTACCTTTAAATCTTTGTTTATGACATCCTCCCAACCCCAACAAGGACGACCTGCTTATATTATATATATATATATATATATATATATATATATATATATATATATATATATATATATATATATATATATATATATATATATATATATATATATATGCCTCAGGGAGGGGAATCAAACTGAATTTTTCGTACACCGTAAATATATGGCGAGTTAAACCAGCACCTAAACCTATCCTCAGACTGATTTTCTTGAAAAATTTTCATCACATATTTTCGTCAGCCTTTCAAAGCACCCACGTTTTAGTCCCATATGTTACTGTTGTTATTACTTTGGCGTCCAATATTCTTATCTTAGTTCTGAAGCTTATCGTTGTATTTTACAAAACATTTTTTCAACTACGAAAAAGATCCCGTGCATTGGTTACTCTAACTTTACATCCTCAATACATCTACCATTTTTGCTAATAATACTACTAAGCAAGGTAAATAAAGCTATCCACTAGATCGATTTTCTCGTTACCTAATGCCACCTCTTCACACTCAATTATT
>NW_027068280.1:0-4853 GCF_032884065.1 Artemia franciscana
ATAGAAAAGTTGAACGTATAAACTTCGGAGGGGGCTCATTGGATTTGTAATCAGAAGTTCTAGCTCCCTTTGTGAGACTCAGAGGGATCGAACGGTGGATACCCACTCCCACACCTCGTGTTTTTACGAAGTGCATCTGGTAGGTATTTTGAGATTGTCATTTGTTATCTTAAAAACTTCAAAAACTGCTCATTCAATCGGAAATAGAAAAGGCCAGTGCTCTTTTTAATAGTGGAAAGTGATTGGAGGGCAACTAACCCGCTTCCCTCGCCCACAATTTCCCCAAGCACATCTAATCAAAATTTTGAGATAGCCATTTTGTTCGAGATAATTCAAAGGACAGGAAATCATGACTTTGAGAATGACAACCCCTCGCCCCCCTCCCACAGCCCTAGGTGCTGTGTGGGGCATCTTATTTTAATTTTGAGATCGCCATTTGTTGCAGTAGAAACTTTGAAAAAGCTTCATTCGATTGGAAATTGAAATGGCTAGTGCCCTTTTTATTAGTCGAAAGTGATTTGAGGGCAACAAGCCTCCCTACGCCCGTCAATTCCCAAAACAAATCCAATCAATATTTTGATATAGCCATTTTAGTCAGTGTAGTTAGAAGGTTTGGAAATTTTGTCTTTGACAACCCCCATACCTTCTCAAGACCAGAACATAATTTACACTTTGCTGAAAAAAATGGCTGTAGATTGTCAGTTTAATATACAATTACTCACACACACATATATATATATATATATATATATATATATATATATATATATATATATATATATATATATATATATATATATATATATATATATATAAATATATATATATATATTTATCAATTTAATAAAATCAAAAATTTAAAACATTTTAAACGTATTTTTTCTATTTAAATCATACAATAAATAACAGAGTCAAACTCAGAACGAGCAAAAATCGTGAGCAAAAAAAAACGTGAGTAGGGCTGACAACACCCATGCCTTCTCAAGACCAGAGCATAATTTGCATTCTACTGAAAACGAAATACATTTAAAATGCTTTTACTTTTTTTTACTTGATTAAAATGTTTTTACTGAATATATGAAGGGGAAAATCCTACCCCTTGCACTCCAATTATAGTGCGAGTGTCTTGTGCCCTTTTGAAGAGTAACAAGAGATTGGAGGGCAAGAGGTAGTTCTCTCAAGCTCATTCATTTCCAGACGCATCCAGTCGAGATTTTGAGACAGCCATTTTGTCAAGCATAGCTGAACGGTCCAGCAACTATGTCTTTAGGGATATTAGGCACGTTAACCTCCCATAATCGTGCAATTGGCAACTATGCTTTAAAACTAAAATTATGCTTTATGCTTAAAAACTAAATGCAAAAACTTATGCAGCAATTCTTTAAAATAAATGCAATTATGCTTTAAAACTAAATTTTGCTTTAAAATAAACCGAAAGGCACTGTGTTAAATGGTTGTCAATAAGACACCTCAGCAATATATCGAGAACGGCTGGGGGTATTAAGTTAGAACTTTTAAGTTACTATTACTACTTCTGTTCTTACAATTTAAATACATAAAAAGAGCGAAAGTGTATCCAGGTTGCCAAAGATCATATATAGAGTCTTTGGGAATGATGTTAAGTTTAATTTTTCAGATCAACTTCAGAAGCTATAAAATTAAATTAAGAATTATACTGTTTGTGTCAGGATTAAAAATTGTTGAAAAGTTCCCCTACTATGGATTATTCTAGGAGAAAATTGAAAAGATATGTAATTTTTTCTTTTCATGAAAAAGACAATGTCAATAAAAAAGGAACAAAAATTAATTTAAAAAAAAAATTCTACAAGACAAGTTTTTCAAAGGAAAGTAAAGAGCTTCAATAAGCCAAGAATAAGTAAAAATAAAGTCAAATACTCTTATAAGCGTAAAACTATCACAAATCACTATAATAAATAGATGAAACTCAAAACGAACAGAAATTACAATAAATAACCGAGTCAAATTCAAACGAGCAAAAATTAACATGAGTAGGGCTGATAACCCCTATGCCTTCTGAAAACCAAAACACAATTTGCGCTTTACTGAAAACAAGATACGTTTGAAATGTTTTCACCTTTTTTATTTTCATAAATAAAAAATTATTTAAACCTATACGAAGAAATGTCAGTATATGTCAATTTAACTGACAATCCACGGTCATTTTTTTGTTGTTTTTTTTTCAGTAAAGCGTAAATTGTGATTTGGTCTTGAGAAGGCATAGGGGTTATGAGCCCTACTCATGTTGATTTTTGCTCGTTTTAAATTTGACTCGGCTATTTATTTTAATTTCTATTTGTTTTGAGTTTCATTTATGTATTGATGGTGATTTGTGGTAGTTATACGCTTGGAAGATTATTTGACTTTATTTTTGTTCATTCTTGGCCTAATGGGGCACTGCTTTTTTTTTAAACATATTTTTTAGAATTTTTATTTTAAAATTAATCAAGGGAAAGATCAAACATGCATTGGAACAGCTAGCCGAACCAGTTCACTTATCATTCTGGAATGCCTCTCACATACACTATCACCATGGCCACGCTAGCCACAGTATGACATAACTATGACATAAAATATGTTGTTATGTATTAAAACCATGTCCTTCCAAGAGATTCAGTGGAAATGGAAATTCAGGTCCACTTTCACCTGGGTCCCTTGGCTTGCCCGAGGAAGACGCTTGTAGGCTACTTATGTAAATTTGCTGCGTAACTGTACCGTCAATGGGGAAAAATTACGTTACGTGAAACTGACCTACTCCCTTCAAAAATTACCTACTAAATTGGAAAGGAATATATCAGGACACTAAAAAGGACAATACTCTATAACAATGGGATAGTGAAGAAGTTTTTTTGCTTCTGCGTCTACTGAGTTCATTTATATCTTTCATTAAGACTGATGTTTAAGTGGATATGATAATTTCTGCATAACTGAGCTCACTTTAGGTATCCAGGATGCCCTGCACCTTTTCTATGATATATTTTTACTAGCAAAAGGCCTAGTACACAACAGGTATAAAAAGAGAGAAAACGGTAAAAATCTATAGATTATGCTTTCTAGAGAATATTGGAGGAAACAAATTTTCCCCCCTCCCTAGAAACAGAATTCTAATGCCCTTACCCCCTGCCCATCTAAAAAAAACTTAGAAGTTTCAACTCGATCCTTCAGCCATGAGACAAAACAGAACAAGTAGAAAAGGCACACACACACACAAATAAAAAAAAAAAATAATATTTTTATACTCTCTGGTGATTATCGCAACCATAGTACCATACTGTCATTTCAGGTTAGGCTGTTGCATGTTCAGAGAGACTTTAGTAACGGGTTGTATTAATATTGATTGGAAGATACCAATATTATCAATTATATACCCTAAAGTAAGACCTGAATATCTTTTTGGTATTTCAAGTATGTTTGTTACAATACATAATCGTTTTAGATTGACTCTCAGCTGCCTCTTCCCGGATCATTTCGGAAACTAATACAATGTTAATTGGATTACTGCGTTTAGGTATCAGAACTAGTTCATTACAGAGGTTCTGGTATTTAGTAACTGCTAAATAGTACATTTCTCAGTGCTAATAAGATACGTATCCTTTTGTGCCTTCTCAAGGCCGGAACACATTTTGCGCTTTACTGAAAACAAAACAGGTTTGAAAGGTTTTCACCTTTCTTACTTTCATAAATGAAAAATTATCAAAACCTTAGCAAAGAAATTTAAGCACATGTCAATTTAAAAGACAATCCACGATCATTTGTTTGTTTTTTGTTTTTTTTCAATAAAGCGCAAATTTTGTTCTGGTCTTGAGAAGGTATGGGGGTTAACAGACCTACTCATGTTCATTTTTGCTCGTTTTAAGTTTGCCTCGGCTACTTATTGTAATTTCTGTTTGTTTTGAGTATCATTTTTTTTATTGATAGTGATTTGTGGTAGTTTTACGCTTGGAAGATTATTTGACTTTATTTTTGCTCATTTTTGCTTAACGGAGCTCTTTACTTTTGTTTGAAAAACTTGTCTTGTGGAAAAGGTATTTAAAATTCATATTTGAAAATGGGTTGCGCTCGATAAATCGCACCACTGGCATAATCTTTTAATGATTCTTCTAAAAGAAGAATTAGAAAGAAACCGCCTGCGAACTTTGGTTTCATTAGACAGAGATAATAATTTTTTTATATTCAGGATTTCTATAATTGTTGCATATTGCACAATACTTATTTTAAAGTTGATGTGCTATAGGAGTTGGTGTAGTTAATGCAGTCCATTAGACTTGATTCAAATTTATTTTTGTGCCAACTAGTATTTGAAGAAAGCTATTTGAAGAAACTACTCTAATTGATAAAGGTAGGGGGTTAATATAATTCATGGACATTTCAGTGCGACAATGTTTTTTAAGATCCTTTCCCCCTTAAGTAAACTGATTTATGGCCAGAATTTTGAATTATCATATAAAGACAAGAATAAAGAATTTAAAGTGTTATCAGTATTTAAAGTGTTATGAATTTAAAGTGTCAACCTTTCGCTCGTTTCACTGACTCAAAATCTCACATGGAAACAATGGGTACATACAACAATGGGTAACAAAATTGAAGATATTTGGCTTCGCTGTGACATCTAAATAACATGATTGCTTTGCGAAAATGCTTAAAACCGAATTTGAAGGAAATAAAGCACAATTTTAAAAACGGAATCAAACAGAGGATAAAATAACGTTGATGGAGGATAAATTAAATTGATGGAGATAACTTATGATTAATGTACTTACCTGACCAAAAGCATACCCAGAATTTTTTTTCGTATTTTTGAAAATATAAACTTTAAAAATATAAACTTTTAATAT
>NW_027068281.1:0-4845 GCF_032884065.1 Artemia franciscana
GATTTGAACCATTTGACCCTTCATTGTCCCCAACTACTTTCAGCGATATCGCAACTGCTTTTTACAGTGGATTGTGGGCTTATGATGGATGGTAGGCTAAAATTATTACATTTGTGACCCCTATAAATTCGACAAGACGAAAGAAAATGAAAAAAAAAAAAAAAAATAAGACAATTAGCTATAATACTAATAAAATAGTCTAATATTGATTTGTTGGGAGGGGAGGGGGGAGGGCTAAGAAAACTCACTGGGGGAGCTGTAAATAAGACTTCCAATTTTAAAGCGTCAAGCGATGCTCCAATGAAGAAAAAAATAAACAAATAAAGTAATTAGCCAAAATGGTCTAAAATCTGATTGAATGGGAAATGTTATCAATTTTAGTTAAAAGTCTTAGTCATAGCGATTTTTTGGAAGGACTAAACCTGCTAATTTGCTTTGTGTATGCTATGTGTAACGTTAAGCATACAGTCTTTGTTCCACTTGTTATGAAGTTCCACCTGGTAATAAGAGCAAAATGTAACGCAGTAAAGGATTTTGAAAGAAATACAAATAAAGCTGACAAAATAGTTTTAGTTGCACTTCCCAACAGGGGTGGACCCAGAGGGCAGGGAGACCAGGGCCCTTCCGATATTTTTCTGGTGCCGTCATTCCGTTTTTATCTTTTTTTACTCTTATTTTAAAATTTACTTGTCAACTATGTCAATTATTGGCACTATTGTCACATTGACCCACCCCCCTTCCTCCCAAGATTTAGCTCTAAATCCACCTTTGCTTCCTGATAAACTGTATGTTTGTAAATCACGATTTTATTAGAATTTCAAATTCGGATGTACAAAATAATACTATACATTGCTAAATTTTTAGTATTGATTGCCATAATATCTTGATGAAATTGGAATTCTTGAAAATTCTTGGAATTCTGGAAAAGTGATGACTCACGAGGCAAATAGAAGATGTTTCTAAAAGATTAGAATAGAAGCAGAAGAAACTTTAAGAAAAGTTTTTTTTTCACTCCAGTGTGGGAGGAGGAGGGACACCAAAATTCCAAAAAACCTTATCTTTGTTATTCAGTGTAAAAAATTTGTTTGAAATGCCACAGAATTTTTGTAATGTTCATCAGCCAAAAAACAGAATTTCAACAGCTAAAAACCGTAGGAATTTAATGTTCGGTGGCTTATTGAAATAGAATAGAATAGAATAGAATAGGTTTTATTTGCACAATCTCTCGTAGTCAATCATTATTGAATTTCAAAAATGACGAGTAAGATAAATGTTGGATATACAGACCCGAATTGAAATTTAATTCGTTTACAGAGTTAAAAATACAACAATGAGAGGTAAAACTCAATGAAAAGACACGAAATGAGACTGCAACCAGTAGAGAGAAAAGATCAAAGACTAAAACAACGCCGATATTTCGCCTGTATGCAAACTAGGCGTCCTCAGCGCAAGCGAAACAAAGATAAAAGGACAAAAAAGCTAAACTAAAAAATAAAAATCACCACCAATATTAATAAACACAGTTATCGCAATGGATCCACGTAGGGAAAAGAAGCTAGTAGAGTTACTTCAATGAGGACATCAAAGCAACTGAGGAAAAAATTATAAAACTAAGAAACTAACTTAACTTTTCTGTTGTGAAATAATCCTCTTGTTAGCTATTATTCTATGGTCTACCCAAATATATGGGCTACCCAGAATTTGTAGGACGGGAGTCCCCCTCCGTTCAATTGCATCAACTTTCTCGTCACCTGTTGCAATATTAGGAAAGTGGTTGTCGGTGGCATTCTGTCCTCTCATACGAACACAAAAATCATATTTAAAAAATTCCATTGATCTTGATAATAAGTTGAAAAATTTTACATTGGAGGAGAATTGAATCCTTTGTAGTTTTGATGTGGTTTCCATGTATTCGAATTGTAATGTAAAAAAAAAAAAGTGCGAAGACATATTAAGGATTAAATTACAAAAATACTTTGATTTGATACAAGATGTGACCATGGCTAGGATGGAGATTGATTGAGATTTTGATTATGAAGTTGGTCACCCTTGCAAATGAATATTCTCTTTTTTGGTTTTAGAGGTGAATTTTACAAACAGGTGTTTGGTTTGGCTATGGGGGCATCCGTCTCTCCTTTGTTGGCAAATATTTTCATATATTTGCCAAGAAACCTAGATTTGCCATATATTTGCCAAGAGGCTCTATTAAAACCTCCGCTATGCACAGTTTTAGGCTCTCCCCTTGTTTCTGGGGCAGATTTATGGACGATGTGGTTTTCATTTGGAAGCACGATTTAGATTCCTTAGAACTTTTCCATAAGCATTTAAATAGCTTTGATAAAAATATAAAATTTACAGTGGAGTTTGAAGAAAATGACAAATTACCTTTTCGTGATATATTATAAATTAAAATTGATTTCCATTTACTGTTCTCAATATATAGAGAACCAACACAGTGATAGGTATTTGAATTTTCATTCATGCCGCCCTATTTCAGTCAAAGGAGGGGCTGGGATATCACTGGTGGAATGAGCTTTCAAAATTTGGTCCCATGAGTTTTTAGATTCTGAATTGTTGTATTTGAGGGATATTTTATTTTGTGATAGTTACTCGATTAAATTCATTGATAAAATAATAAGAAATAGACGTATTAAACATATCAATCAGGCTATTGGAGCTTCGCAGCGTTCAGAATTAAATGTATTTAAAAGTTTTATTTCTTTGCCTTATGTACCTATTTTGGGGGAGATGCTTAAGCGAATTTTGCGCAAACATAACATTGATACATGTTTCCAATCGGTGAGACCAATAGTTAGTTTCTTTAATTCCGGGAAAGATTTAACCCAGGGGGACTTAGTTAGTAGGGTGTACAAAATTCCTTGTTCTCGCGGAAAGTTTTATATTGGTAGAACTCACCAACAATTTCTTGAAAGTTTTATTGAGCATCGCAACTCAATTTTACAATTTGATGAGGCCACGGCTATTTCCAATTATAGGGGTTTTTCTCAGTGGGCGAGGGAGGGTATAGAAATTAAAAAACACATTGTTGAAAAATGAACTAATAGTCAATAAGGGAATTAAGATTTTACATAATCACCAGGGGACTAGATTACCGACTGGACCAAAAAGAGTTGCTTCAATATTAGCTAACAAGAGGATTATTTTGTAACAGAATAGTTAACTTAATTTAAATTATTGAAATTAATAATTAATTATTAGTATTCAATTATTAAAACTTAGAGGACGCCTGGTTTGCATACAGGCGAAACATCCGCGTTGTTTTAGTCTTTCATCTTTTCTCTCTACTGGCCGCAGTCTCGTTTCTTGTCTTTTCATTGAGTTTTACCTCTCTTTGTTGTATTTTTGCCATGGCTGGCCAAGTTCGACTTAAGAACTTTTGTTTACTGAGTTGCCTGTAAAATCGTCATATCTGGTGATGATTCATTAACAGTAGTATCCCTGATTAACATAAAGTGATTATAAATCATATCTTATACCCATGTCCCATGACATTAAGAAATATCACAAGATTATAACTTTCAAGACCGCTAGGATTGTA
Source organism: Artemia franciscana (assembly GCF_032884065.1). Lineage (NCBI taxonomy): Eukaryota > Metazoa > Arthropoda > Branchiopoda > Anostraca > Artemiidae > Artemia > Artemia franciscana. Next base: position 3,560 of record NW_027068281.1, read on the forward strand.
TCTATCTTAATCCCAATCTACCGTAATAGCAGCCAAGAGCAATCCTGAATGACTTAGTTCTGACTCCGACAGAAGCTAGAACCTCTCTTTCTTCGGCTCTGAGATAGATCGAACAGTTCGTGGTTACGAACTGTAAGTAAGGAGCGACCCGGCTCAATAGTAACCGAAAATATGAAAAATAAAATTTCGATATCAATGATACATCAAAAGAATCGAGTTTTTATGCTGATTTCAAATATATTAGTTTAATCAAGTTTAGTTTTACCCATCAAAAGTCGAAAAAAATTCGCGTTATTTTCGAAAAAGGAGGAAAACCCCCTAAAAGTCATAGAATCTTAATGCAATTTACACCATAAGATTCAGCGTATCAGAGAACCGTATTGCAGAAGTTTCAAGCTCCTATCTGCAAAAATGTGGAATTTTGTATTTATTGGCAGAACAAAGATCACCGATACATGCTTATTTAATTTTTTGCAGGGGTGATCATATCGACTCAGTAGTCCTAGAATATCGTGAGTGGGCCTATTCGAATGAAAATTAAAAGTTCTAATGCCATTTTCAAGTGACCAAAACAATTGAAGGACAACTAGACCCCCTGCTACGCTAATTTTTTCCAAAGCCAGCCGATCAAAATTTTGAGATAGCCATTTTATTCAACATAGTTGAAATATCTAACAACTACTTGAGGATGAATTAATGCCCCACATTCCCCTGGTAAAGGACTGCAAGTTATCAACTTTGCCCATTGTTTACATATATTCTTTGTTATTGGGAAGAGTACAGACGTTTTCAGGGGTAATTATTTCGGGCGAGGGACTGGGGAAGGGATTTACGCGGGAGGATCTTTAGATGGAGATTAATGGGGAGGAGTTTTCCACGATCAGAAATAAAAAAAAATAAGCCTTTTCAACTTAAAGTAAGGAGCAACATTGGAACGTAAAACGAACAAATATTGTTATTTATATGAGGGGGTTTGCCCTCTAGTCAATACTTCGCTCCTTACGCTATTTTTTTTGGGACTTTCAAATGAGCTATGTATTTGAATTTAAAGGTCTTTGTGATTCAGGGGTCATTCTTAAAGAACTGGAACAAAATTTGAACTTCAGCCTAAAGAGTGAGGTATTGACAAGGGGAGAACCACCTCTGTAGGTAATAATTTCTGTTCGTTTTAAGCTTTAATGCTGCTCTTTACTTTCAGTTGAAAAAACCTGTTTTTTAATCTATATCCTACAGAAATTATTTTTGAAATATCATCTTGAATTTTAATAATTCCTTTCTTTAATTAT
>NW_027068282.1:0-4839 GCF_032884065.1 Artemia franciscana
ATTTCAAAAGTTTTAGTTTTCGAGGGTAATATCTACGTATGTTGAAAAAATGAAGATATTAGACAATTTTATCATTGCACATGGTAAAGAATGTGATTAAAGGCTCTTTTCCTATTTCAAAAGTTTTATTTTTCGAGGGTAATAGCTACGTATGTTGAATGAATGAAGATATTAGACTATTTTATGATTGCAAATGGTAAAGAATGTGATAAAAGGCTCTTTTCCTATGTCAAAAGTTTTACTTTTCGAGGGTAATAGCTACGTATGTTGAAAAGATGAAGATATTAGACTATTTTATGATTGCAAATAGTAAAGAATGTGATTAAAGGCTCTTTTTCTATTTCAAAAGTTTTAGTTTTCGGGGGTAAGAGCTACGTATGTTGAAAAAATCAAGATATTAGACTATTTTATGATTGCAAATGGTAAAGAATGTGATTAAAGGCTCTTTTCATATGTCAAAAGTTTTAGTTTTCGAGGGTAATAGCTACGTATGTTGAAAAAATGAAGATATTAGACTATATTATGATTGCAAATGGTAAAGAATGTGATTAAAGGCTCTTTTCCTATGTCAAAAGTTTTAGTTTTCGAGGGTAATAGCTACGTATGTTGAAAAAATGAAGATATTAGACGATTTTATGATTGCAAATGGTAAAGAATGTGATTAAAGGCTCTTTTCCTATGTCAAAAGTTTTAGTTATCGAGGGTAATATCTACGTATGTTGAAAAAATGAAGATATTAGACAATTTTATCATTGCACATGGTAAAGAATGTGATTAAAGGCTCTTTTCCTATTTCAAAAGTTTTATTTTTCGAGGGTAATAGCTACGTATGTTGAAAAAATGAAGATATTAGACTATTTTATGATTGCAAATGGTAAAGAATGTGATAAAAGGCTCTTTTCCTATGTCAAAAGTTTTACTTTTCGAGGATAATAGCTACGTATTTTGAAAAGATGAAGATATTAGACTATTTTATGATTGCAAATAGTAAAGAATGTGATTAAAGGCTCTTTTTCTATTTCAAAAGTTTTAGTTTTCGGGGGTAAGAGCTACGTATGCTGAAAAAATCAAGATATTAGACTATTTTATGATTGCAAATGGTAAAGAATGTGATTAAAGGCTCTTTTCCTATGTCAAAAGTTTTAGTTTTCGGGGGTAATAGCTACGTATGTTGAAAAAATGAAGATATTAGACTATTTTATGATTGCAAATGGTAAAGATTGTGATTAAAGGCTCTTTTAGTATTTCAAAAGTTTTAATTTTCGAGGCTAATAGCTATGTCTGTGGAAAAAATGAGGATATTAGACTATTTTATGATTGCACATGGTAAAGAATGTGACTAAAGGCTCTTTTCCTATGTCAAAAGTTTTAGTTTTCGAGGGTAATAGCTACGTATGTTGAAAAAATGAAGATATTAGACTATTTTATGATTGCTAATGGTAAAGAATGTGATTAAAGGCTCTTTTCCTATTTCAAAAGTTTTAGTTTTCGAGGGTAATAGCTACGTATGTTGAAAAAATGAAGATATTAGACCATTTTATGATTGCACATGGTAAAGAATGTGATTAAAGGCTCTTTTCCTATTTCAAAAGTTTTATTTTTCGAGGGTAATAGCTACGTATGTTGAAAAAATGAAGATATTAGACTATTTTATGATTGCAAATGGTAAAGAATGTGATTAAAGGCTCTTTTCCTATGTCAAAAGTTTTAGTTTTCGAGGGTAATAGCTACGTATGTTGAAAAAATGAAGATATTAGACTATTTTAAGATTACAAATGGTAAAGAATGTGATTAAAGGCTCTTTTCCTATGTCAAAAGTTTTAGTTTTCGAGGGTAATAGCTACGTATGTTGAAAAAATGAAGATATTAGACTATTTTATGATTGCAAATGGTAAAGAATGTGATTAAAGGCTCTTTTCCTATTTCAAAAGTTTTAGTTTTCGAGGGTAAAAGCTTTGTCTGTGGAAATTATGAAGATATTAGACAATTTTATGATTGCACATGGTAAAGAATGTGATTAAAGGCTCTTTTCCTATTTCAAAAGTTTTAGTTTTCGAGGGTAATAGCTACGTATGTTGAAATAATGAAGATATTAGACTATTTTATGATTGCAAATGGTAAAGAATGTGATTAAAGGCTCTTTTCCTATTTCAAAAGTTTGAAATCTAAAACTTTTGAAATAGCCTTTAATCACATTCTTTACCATTTGCAATCGTAAAATAGTCTAATATCTTCATTTTTTGAAGATTTTAGACAATTATATGATTGCACATGGTAAAGAATGTGATTAAAGGCTCTTTTCCTATTTCAAAAGTTTTAGTTTTCGAGGGTAATAGCTACGTATGTTGAAAAATGAAGATATTAGACTATTTTATGATTGCACATGGTAAAGAATGTGATTAAAGGCTCTTTTCCTATTTCAAAAGTTTTAGTTTTCGAGGGTAATAGCTACGTATGTTGAAAAAATGAAGATAGTAGACTATTTTATGATTGCAAATGGTAAAGAATGTGATTAAAAGCTCTTTTCCTATGTCAAAAGTTTTAGTTTTCGAGGGTAATAGCTACGTATGTTGAAAAAATGAAGATGTTAGACTAGTTTATGATTGCAAATGGTAAAGAATGTGATTAAAGGCTCTTTTCCTATTTCAAAAGTTTTAGTTTTTGAGGGTAATAGCTTTGTCTGTGGATAAAAATTAAGATATTAGACAATTTTATGATTGCACATGGTAAAGAATGTGATTAAAGGCTCTTTTCCTATTTCAAAAGTTTTAGTTTTTGAGGGTAATAGCTACGTATGTGGAAAAAATGAAGATATTAGACTATTTTATGATTGCACATGGTAAAGAATGTGATTAAAGGCTCTTTTCCTAGGTCAAAAGTTTTAGTTTTCGAGGGTAATAGCTACGTATGTTGAAAAAATTAAGATATTAGACTATTTTATGATTGCAAATGGTAAAGAATGTGATTAAAGATTCTTTTCCTATTTCAAAAGTTTTAGTTTTCGAGGGTAATAGCTATGTCTGTGGAAAAATGAAGATATTAGACTATTTTATGATTGCACATGGTAAAGAATGTGATTAAAGGCTCTTTTCCTATTTCAAAAGTTTTAGTTTTCGAGGGTAATAGCTAATTATGTTGAAAAAATGAAGATATTAGACAATTTTATGATTGCACATGGTAAAGAATGTGATTAAAGGCTCTTTTCCTATTTCAAAAGTTTTAGTTTTCGAGGGTAATAGCTACGTATGTTGAAAAAATGAAGATATTAGACTATTTTATGATTGCATATGGTAAAGAATGTGATTAAAGGCTGTTTTCCTATTTCAAAAGTTTTATTTTTCGAGGGTAATAGCTACGTATGTTGAAAAAATGAAGATATTAGACTATTTTATGATTGCAAATAGTAAAGAATGTGATTAAAGGTTCTTTTTCTATTTCAAAAGTTTTAGTGGTCGGGGGTAAGAGCTACGTATGTTGAAAAAATCAAGATATTAGACTATTTTATGATTGCAAATGGTAAAGAATGTGATTAAAGGCTCTTTTCCTATTTCAAAAGTTTTAGTTTTCGAGGGTAATAGCTATGTCTGTGGAAAAATGAAGATATTAGACTATTTTATGATTGCATATGGTAGTTTTCGAGGGTAATAGCTACGTATGTTATAAAAATGAAGATATTAGACTATTTTATGATTGCAAATGGTAAAGAATGTGATTAAAGGCTCTTTTCCTATTTCAAAAGTTTTAGTTTTCGGGGGTAAGAGCTATGTCTGTGGAAAAAATGAGGATATTAGACTATTTTATGATTGCAGATGGTAAAGAATGTGATTAAAGGCTCTTTTAGTATTTCAAAAGTTTTAATTTTCGAGGCTAATAGCTATGTCTGTGGAAAAAATGAGGATATTAGACTATTTTATGATTGCACATGGTATAGAATGTGATTAAAGGCTCTTTTCCTATGTCAAAAGTTTTAGTTTTTGAGGGTAATAGCTACGTAGGTTGAAAAAATAAAGATATTAGACTATTTTATGATTATACATGGTAAAGAATGTGATTAAAGGCTCTTTTCCTATTTCAAAAGTTTTAGTTTTCGAGGGTAATAGCTACGTATGTTGCAAAAATGAAGATATTAGACAATTTTATGATTGCACATGGTAAAGAATGTGCTTAAAGGCTCTTTTCCTATTTCAAAAGTTTTAGTTTTCGAGGGTAATAGCTACGTATGTTGAAAAAATGAAGATATTAGACTATTTTATGATTGCAAATGGTAAAGAATGTGATTAAAGGCTCTTTTCCTATTTCAAAAGTTTTAGTTTTCGAGGCTAATAGCTACGTATGTTGAAAAAATGAAGATATTAGACAATTTTATGATTGCAGATGGTAAAGAATGTGATTAAAGGCTCTTTTCCTATTTCTAAAGTTTTAGTTTTCGAAGGTAATAGCTACGTATGTTGAAAAAATGAAGATATTAGACTATTTTATGCTTGCAAATGGTAAAGAATGTGATTAAAGGCTCTTTTCCTATGTCAAAAGTTTTAGTTTTTGAGGGTAATAGCTACGTAGGTTGAAAAAATAAAGATATTAGACTATTTTATGATTGCACATGGTAAAGAATGTGATTAAAGGCTCTTTTCCTATTTCAAAAGTTTTAGTTTTTGAGGGTAATAGCTACGTATGTGGAAAAAATGAAGATATTAGACTATTTTATGATTGCACATGGTAAAGAATGTGATTAAAGGCTCTTTTCCTAGGTCAAAAGTTTTAGTTTTCGAGGGTAATAGCTACGTATGTTGAAAAAATTAAGATATTAGACTATTTTATGATTGCAAATGGTAAAGAATG
>NW_027068283.1:0-4835 GCF_032884065.1 Artemia franciscana
GACACCGGGACATAGGGAATAAAAATGACGAAAGGGACACTCAAAGAGAAAGCGACCAGGAGACAAGGAATGTTCGATTAGCAATCACCATCAACAAAGCACCGGGACACAAATGACAACCGGGACGAAAATGATGACCGGGACACCGGGACACAGGGAATATAAATGATGACCTCGACACTCAAAGAGAAAGTACAGACTGGAACACTGGGACACAAATGACGACCGGAATACTGGGAATATAAATGACGACCAGGACACAGGGACACAACTACAAGGGGGGTGCCGGGGGGCACAGGGGGATATATAAATGATGACGGGGACACAGGGAATGTTTGATTAGCAATCAGCATCAACAAAGTTAAAGGGCAATCATTAGAATAATCAGGTATAGATCTGAATACGGATTGCTTTTCCCATGGACAATTTTATGTTGCATGTTCAAGAGTCGGTAAACCTAACAATCTATTTATATGCACAAACAATGGGACATGGAAGAATGTTGTATATTCTTAAGTTTTACGTAGTTAAATTGGACAGCGAAGAATGTTGTATATTCGCAAGTTTTATGTAGTTCAAAAAATATATATATTTATATCTATCTCAATTCACAGGTGGGACACAGGGACACAACTACAATGGCAGGTAACTAATATGGCGTGTAACGACTTAGGCGCGCGGGGGGCTTGGGGGCGCGATGCCCCCCCCCCAAGCCCCCCCCCCAACAGCTATATATCTATATATTTAAAAATAAGTTGTCTGTGTGTCTGTCGAGTGACGTCAGGTGTGTCGACTGACGTCATTGTAAGGATTGAGCTGTATGCGTCATGAAATCGTGTGTCGACTGACGTCATGTTTGTCAACTGATGAAATTACAGACCGTGACACAAACGACGACCGGGACACGGGGATAAAGGGAATATAAATGACGACCGGGAACCTCAAAGAGAAATTACAGACTGGGACACCGGGACACAGGGAATATAAATGACGACCGGGACACAGTGACACAACTACAAAGGGGACGACGGGGGTACAGGGAAGATATATAAATGACGACCGGGACACAGGGATTGTTCGAAGAGAAATTACAGACCGGGACACCGGGACACAAATGACGACCGGGACGCTGGGACACAGGGAATATAAATGACGACCGAGACACAGGACTATAAATAACGACCGGGACAAAGGGACACATCGTTAAAATAATGAGGTATAGATCTGAATACGAATTGAAAATTTGTTTGTAGATCTATAAAATTTGCTAGTAGAAAATTTGCTAGTAAGATTTGCTAGTAGATATATAAAAGTACTAAAATTTGCTGGTAGACAGCAAATTCCAACAGCTAGTAGATATATATAAAAATAAGTTGTATGTGTGTCTGTCGATTAACGTCATGATTGTGTGTTGACTTACGTCATGTCTTGACGACTGACGAAATTACAGACCTCGACATTGACACAAATGACGACCGGGACACCGGGACATAGGGAATAAAAATAACGAAAGGGACACTCAAAGAGAAAGCGACCAGGAGACAAGGAATGTTCGATTAGCAATCACCATCAACAAAACACCGGGACACAAATGACAACCGGGACGAAAATGATGACCGGGACACCGGGACACAGGGAATATAAATGACGACCTCGACACTCAAAGAGAAAGTACAGACTGGGACACCGGGACACAAATGACGACCGGAATACTGGGAATATAAATGACGACCAGGACACAGGGACACAACTACAAGGGGGGTGCCGGGGGGGCACAGGGGGATATATAAATGACGACGGGGACACAGGGAATGTTTGATTAGCAATCAGCATCAACAAAGTTAAAGGGCAATCATTAGAATAATCAGGTATAGATCTGAATACGGATTGCTTTTCCCATGGACAATTTTATGTTGCATGTTCAAGAGTCGGTAAACCTAACAATCTATTTATATGCACAAACAATGGGACATGGAAGAATGTTGTATATTCTTAAGTTTTACGTAGTTAAATTGGACAGCGAAGAAATGTTGTATATTCACAAGTTTTATGTAGTTCAAAAAATATATATATTAATATCTATCTCAATTCACAGGTGGGACACAGGGACACAACTACAATGGCAGGTAACTAATATGGCGTGTAACGACTTACGCGCACGGGGGGCTTGGGGGCGCGATGCCCCCCCCGAGCCCCCCCCCCCAACAGCTATATATCTATATATATATAAATAAGTTGTCTGTGTGTCTGTCGAGTGACGTCAGGTGTGTCGACTGACGTCATTGTAAGGATTGAGCTGTATGCGTCATGAAATTGTGTGTCGACTGACGTCATGTTTGTCAACTGATGAAATTACAGACCGGGACACAAATGACGACCGGGACACGGGGATACAGGGAATATAAATGACGACCGGGAACCTCAAAGAGAAATTACAGACTGGGACACCGGGACACAGGGAATATAAATGACGACCGGGACACAGTGACACAACTACAAAGGGACAACGGGGGTACAGGGAAGATATATAAATGACGACCGGGACACAGGGATTGTTCGAAGAGAAATTACAGACCGGGACACCGGGACACAAATGACGACCGGGACGCTGGGACACAGGGAATATAAATGACGACCGAGACACAGGGACTATAAATAACGACCGGGACAAAGGGACACATCGTTAAAATAATGAGGTATAGATCTGAATACGAATTCAAAATTTGTTTGTAGATCTATAAAATTTGCTAGTAGAAAATTTGCTAGTAAGATTTGCTAGTAGATATATAAAAGTACTAAAATTTGCTGGTAGACAGCAAATTCCAACAGCTAGTAGATATATATAAAAATAAGTTGTATGTGTGTCTGTCGATTAACGTCATGATTGTGTGTTGACTTACGTCATGTCTTGACGACTGACGAAATTACAGACCTCGACATCGGGACACAAATGACGACCGGGACACCGGGACATAGGGAATAAAAATGACGAAAGGGACACTCAAAGAGAAAGCGACCAGGAGACAAGGAATGTTCGATTAGCAATCACCATCAACAAAGCACCGGGACACAAATGACAACCGGGACGAAAATGATGACCGGGACACCGGGACACAGGGAATATAAATGACGACCTCGACACTCAAAGAGAAAGTACAGACTGGGACACCGGGACACAAATGACGACCGGAATACTGGGAATATAAATGACGACCAGGACACTTGGACACAACTACAAGGGGGGTGCCGGGGGGCACAGGGGGATATATAAATGACGACGGGGACACAGGGAATGTTTGATTAGCAATCAGCATCAACAAAGTTAAAGGGCAATCATTAGAATAATCAGGTATAGATCTGAATACGGATTACTTTTCCCATGGACAATTTTATGTTGCATGTTCAAGAGTCGGTAAACCTAACAATCTATTTATATGCACAAACAATGGGACATGGAAGAATGTTGTATATTCTTAAGTTTTACGTAGTTAAATTGGACAGCGAAGAATGTTGTATATTCGCAAGTTTTATGTAGTTCAAAAAATATATATATTTATATCTATCTCAATTCACAGGTGGGACACAGGGACACAACTACAATGGCCAGTAACTAATATGGCGTTTAACGACTTACGCGCGCGGGGGGCTTGGGGGCGCGATGCCCCCTGAGCCCCCCCCCCAACAGCTATATATCTATATATATAAAAATAAGTTGTCTGTGTGTCTGTCGAGTGACGTCAGGTGTGTCGACTGACGTCATTGTAAGGATTGAGCTGTATGCGTCGTGAAATTGTGTGTCGACTGACGTCATGTTTGTCAACTGATGAAATTACAGACCGGGACACAAATGACGACCGAGACACAGGGATACAGGGAAAATAAATGACGACCGGGAACCTCAAAGAGAAATTACAGACTGGGACACCGGGACACAGGGAATATAAATGACGACCGGGACACAGTGAAACAACTACAAAGGGGACGACGGGGGTACAGAGAAGATATATAAATGACGACCGGGACACAGGGATTGTTCGAAGATAAATTACAGACCGGGACACCGGGACACAAATGACGACCGGGACGCTGGGACACAGGGAATATAAATGACGACCGAGACACAGGGACTATAAATAACGACCGGGACAAAGGGACACATCGTTAAAATAATGAGGTATAGATCTGAATACGGAGTGAAAATTTGTTTGTAGATCTATAAAATTTGCTAGTAGAAAATTTGCTAGTAAGATTTGCTAGTAGATATATAAAAGTACTAAAATTTGCTGGTAGACAGCAAATTCCAACAGCTAGTAGATATATATAAAAATAAGTTGTATGTGTGTCTGTCGATTAACGTCATGATTGTGTGTTGACTTACGTCATGTCTTGACGACTGACGAAATTACAGACCTCGACATCGGGACACAAATGACGACCGGGACACCGGGACATAGGGAATAAAAATGACGAAAGGGACACTCAAAGAGAAAGCGACCAGGAGACAAGGAATGTTCGATTAGCAATCACCATCAACAAAGCACCAGGACACAAATGACAATCGGGACGAAAATGATGACCGGGACACCGGGACACAGGGAATATAAATGACGACCTCGACACTCAAAGAGAAAGTACAGACTGGGACACCGGGACACAAATGACGACCGGAATACTGGGAATATAAATGACGACCAGGACACAGGGACACAACTACAAGGGGGGTGCCGGGGGGTACAGGGGGATATATAAATGACGACGGGGACACAGGGAATGTTTGATTAGCAATCAGCATCAACAAAGTTAAAGGGCAATCATTAGAATAATCAGGTATAGAT
>NW_027068284.1:0-4832 GCF_032884065.1 Artemia franciscana
GAAAAAACTTGTTTTTTTATTAAATATTCATCAAGTCCAGTGTTGGTTATCAAAAGTTACAAGCCTGTGAAAATCTGGCTGATTTTCGAAAAAGGGGGAAACACCACAAGAAAGTCAAGGAATATTAATGAAAATCACGCCATCAGATTGGGCATATCAGATAATCCTATTGTAAGGGTTTCAAGCTCTTGCATAAGAAAGTTTGAATTTTGCATTTTTTGCCAGAAGAAAGATCACGGATGCGTTTTTTTGTCAGGGGTGATCGTATCCAGAGGCGTTGTTTGGGGGAAGGGGCATTCCCCCTAAAAAATTTGAAAAAAAACTATTATTTGATTATTTGAAAAAATATACCCCTAGTGCCCTTTTCGAGTGAAAAAGGATGGGAGGGCAACATCCCTTCTCCCACACTCCTTTTCCCCAAAGTTGCCCGATCGAAATTCCGAGGAAGTCATTTTGTTCAGCATAGTCGAAAGATCCAATAAATATGTCTTAATGGGTAACATAACCTCCCCCACAGTCCTTATGGAGAGGCCTGTGAGTTATGAAGTTTATCCATTATAGTATTCATTATTGGGAAGTGCAAAGGATTTTTAAGAGGGGGGAATTTTGTACCTCGAATGGGTTTCTGTGGGGAGAATTTCCAGAGGGAAGGGAAATTTCCAGGGGTTAACTTTCCATAGAAAATCTTACACACTAGGGGGATTTGGCAGAATTCCTATTCGAAATTCTTTTTATTTGTCTTACTCTCTCTTTGCCAACTCAATTTTACATATGGACTTGTTCTGGGAAATTATCAGGGGGATTTTTCAGCGTGTTGGATTTCTGGGAAAAAACTTTCCACAGAGGGGGAATTCCCGGAGTGATCGAAAAAACGATTAGAAACAAAAGTAATTCTTAAATGAAAGAATGCTAAGGAGTGGTAGATTTCAAGAGATTTCAAGTGGTAGATTTCAGTGGTAGATTTTATTGCAGAAGGGTTTCCTCTGGGGGCAGGGGAATTTTTTATAGAGAGTGAGCCAGATTAACCGGCATTATTTGAAAAAAAGATCAGAAATCAAATATTTTTGAAAATATTTTTCAAATATTTCAAATATTTTGATGCTCACTTTCTGAAAATGAGCATCAAAATTAAAACTTAAAAATGAACAGCAATTAATCCGTATATGAAGGAGTTGCTCCCCTTTTCAATACCCTGCTCTTTACGCTAAGGTTTGATTGTTTGTCTAAAATTTTTCATAATGGCCTTAAGACACAAGGGCCGTTTTGGTGTAAAGAGCGAGGTATTGAGGAGGGGGCAGCCCTTTTATATACGAAATAAGTTTCTGTTCGTTTTGAGTCTTAACGTTGCTCCTTACTTTCAGTTAAAAAACCTTTTTGTTTTTTTTATTTAATATTCACCAAGTTCAGTGCTACCCATCGAAAGCTACGATCCTGAGTATGTAGGATTTTGAAAAAGGGAGGAAAAACCCTCTTAAAAATCAAAAAATATTATTGAAAAGCAAACCAAAAGATTCAGTGTGTCCGAGAACTCTGCTATAGAGGTTCCAAACTCCTATATTCAACCGAGGACGAATCTTTCAGGAGGTGATTGCACGGGAATTTTGTATTTTTTTTTCCACAAGAAAGATCCCGGGTACGTTTTTATTTGTTTGTTTGTTGCTTCTTTTTGTTTTTTGTTTTTTTATGGGTGGTCGTATCGAACCAATAATCCTAAAATTTCGCAAAAGATCTCATTTGAACGGAAACTAGAAATTTTAATGCCTTTTTCATGTCACCAAAAATTGAAGGGCAACTCGCCACCCTCCCATGCCTCTTTCTTAAAAAGGTGACTGATCAAAATTTTGAGATAGCCATTTCGTTTAGTATAGTTGAAAGGTGCAATAAAAAAGTCTTTGGAGATGACATGATGGATTTTTTACGGGGAGGATTTCTCATTGGGATTAAAGTTTTCAGGGGTGGACTTTCCAAGGTAAATTTAACACAGGGAGAATTTGGATTGCATTGAAAATTAGGTTTATTTGTCTTACTTTCTCGTTGGCGATCCCATTTTAAATGTCAATATGCTTTGGGGAAATTGTGCGGGGGAAATTTTCAGCGGAGTTAGGATTATCTGGCAGATTTTTACACATAATAACAATAATAATAATTTATTTATCACCCACTTCATAAAACAGAGGTTAAGTAGAGTGAACACAAAAGAAAAACAGAAAAAGTAAAACAAGAAACAAATTTAATCACATCAAACAGTTCGTGGTAACAAACTGTAGTAAGGAGCGACCCGGCTCAATAGTAAACGAAACTCTAAAAAACAGAATTTTGATACTAAAAGATACATCAAAAGAATCAGATTTTCATGTTGATCTTAAATATATAAGTTTTATCAAATTTAGTCTTTGTCATCAAAAGTTATAAGCCCGAGAAAATTTGCCTTATTTTGGAAAATAGGGGGAAACGCCCCCTAAAAGTCACAGAATCTTAACGAAAATCACACCATTGCATTCAGCGCATCAGAGAACCCTGTAGCAAAAATTTCAAGCTCCATCTACAAAAATGTGGAATTTCTAATTTTTTGCCAGAAGACAGATCACGGGTGCGTGTTTTTTTTTTTTTTTTTTTTTTTTTTTTTTTTTTTTTTTTTTTTTTTTTTTTTTTTTTTTTTTCAGGGTCATCCTATCGACCAAGTGGTCCTAGAATGTTGAAAGACGACTCATTCTAACGGAAATGAAAAGTTCTAATGCCCTTTTTAAGTAACCAAAAATTGGAGGGCACCTAGGCCCCCTCCCACGCTCATTTCTTTCCCAAAGTCAACGGATCAAAATTTTGAGATAGCCATTTTGTTCCGCATAGTCGAAAACCATAATATCTAAGTTGTTTGGGATGACTTACTCCCCCAAAGTTCCTGGGGGAGGGGCTGCAAGTTACAAACTTTTACCAGTGTTTACATACAGTAATGGTTATTGGGAAGTGTACAGACGTTTTCAGGGTTTTTTTTTTGTTTGGGGTGGGGTTGAGGAGAGGGGGCAATGTGGGAGGATATTTCCTTGGAGGAATATGTCATGGGGGAACAGATATTCAATGAAAAGGGCGCGGGATTTTCTAGCTTTACTATAAAGAAAACGATGAAAAAATAAACATGAAAAAGTTTTTTCAATTGAAAGTAAGGAGTAGCATTAAAACTTAAAACGAACAGAGATTATCACGCATATGAAGGGTTCTAAAATACTTTAGTATAAAGAGCGAGGTATTTAGGAGGAGATAAATACCTCGCTCTTTATGCTAAAGTATTTTTAGTAATTTCAACTATTTATTCTACGGTTTTTCTGATTCAGGGGTCTTTCTTAAAGAATTGGGACAAAACTTAAGACTTAGTGTAGAGAGCGAGGTATTAACGAGGGGACAACCCCCCTCATATACATAATAAAAATCCAAGAGTATAAAAGTTTGTTACGTAAGTTAATTCTTAAGTTACGTATATTTTTTTACTAATAAAAACGTTCGTTAAAAATTAAAAGTTCTAGTTGCCTTTTTAAGTAACCGAAAAATTGGAGGGCAGCTAGGCCTCCTTCCCCACCCCTTATTTTTCAAAATCATCTGTTCAAAACTAAGAGAAAGCCACTTAGCTAAAAAAAAGAATTAATATGCAAATTTCATTTTAATAATTTATGTGCGGATAGCCAAAATCAAACATGCATTAATTCAAAAACGTTCAGAAATTAAATAAAAAAATTAAATGAATTAAATCATATATGTTTTTAGAGTCCCCCTCCGCAATCCCTCGCTCTTTATGCTAAAATATGACTCTTTGCCACAGTTCTACTTTTTAAAACAATTAAAAACTTTAGCGTAAAGAGCGAGGTGTTGAGGAGGGGACAACCCATTTCATATACGGAGTTATTTCTGTTCGTTTTAATTTTTAATGTCGTTCCTTACTTTTAGTTAAAAAAAAAACTTGTTTTTTTATTTAGTACAGAAAAAAGACGGATAAGGCAATGAAAACATCCTAGCCTATAAAGCGTTTCAATAGCTAGCTTGGCAGATAATTTTTTAAAAAACACCAGTAATATCTGTCACACAATACTTTTTAACCAGTTTTGTATTCCGGTAAGAACGAGGTATTTCTCATAAGAACGATAGGGATTTCTCACGGGAGAAATTCTCTACGGTGGGATTACCACCAGGGGAAATTCTCCATGGGGACATTTTCTGCGGGAGAAACTTTCCATTGGTTGGGGGGATTTCCGGGAAACATTTTCAACACAGGGGGATACCCCCATGACCTTCAGATCAGAAATTAAATAAAAACAAGTCTTTCTTTAAATTAAAGTATGCTAGGGAGTATTTTTCAGATGGAATCGTAAGCAAGAAAGTTTCTGGGGGGAGGGGGAATTCGGAACGAGGATGGAATTGTCTGGGGGAAATTTTTCGGTGGAAGAATTTTACGTGAGAGTTACTTCTTATGGATCCCATTTTACATGTGAAGATGTTTTGGGGAAATTGCGAGGGGAAAATTTTCAGCAGAGTTGGAAATATCTGGAGGATTTTTAAATACAGGGATTTCTCACGGGAGAAACTCTCTACAGTGGAATTATGACCAGGTGAAATTCTCCATGGGGACATTTTCTGCGGAAGAAACTTTCCATGGGGGGGGGGGATCTCTGGGAAATATCTTCAGCGCAGTAGGGTTCCCCATAATCTTCAGATTAGAAATTAAATAAACACAAGTCTTTCTTTAAATGAAAGTATGCTAAGGAGTATTTTTCAGGCGGAATCAATAAGCAAGAAAGTTTCTGGGAGGAATTCGCAGTGAGGATGAAATTGTCCGGGGGTGGTTT
>NW_027068285.1:0-4825 GCF_032884065.1 Artemia franciscana
CTATTACCCTCGAACACTAAAACTTTTGAAATAGGAAAAGAGCCTTTAATCACATTCTTTACCATGTGCAATCATAAAATAGTGTAATATCTTCATTTTTTCAACATACGTAGCTATTACCCTCGAAAACTAAAACTTTTGACATAGGAAAAGAGCCTTTAATCACATTCTTTACCATTTGCAATCATAAAATAGTCTAATATCTTCATTTTTACAACATACGTAGCTATTACCCTCGAAAACTAAACTTTTGACATAGGAAAAGAGCCTTTAATCACATTCTTTACCATTTGCAATCATTAAATAGTCTAATATCTTCATTTTTTCAACATACATAGCTATTACCCTCGAAAACTAAAACTTTTGACATAGGAAAAGAGCCTTTAATCACATTCTTTACCATTTGCAATCATAAAATAGTCTAATATCTTCATTTTTTCAACATAATTAGCTATTACCCTCGAAAACTAAAACTTTTGACATAGGAAAAGAGCCTTTAATCACATTCTTTACCATTTGCGATCATAAAAAAGTCTAATATCTGCATTTTTTCAACATACTTAGCTATTACCCTCGAAAACTAAAACTTTTGAAATAGGAAAAGAGCCTTTAATCAAATTCTTTACCATGTTCAATCATAAAATTGTCTAATATCTTCATTTTTTCCACAGACAAAGCTATTACCCTCGAAAACTAAAACTTTTGAAATAGGAAAAGAGCCTTTAATGACATTCTTTACCATTTGCAATCATAAAATAGTCTAATATCTTCATTTTTTCAACATACGTCGCTATTACCCTCGAAAACTAAAACTTTTGACATAGGAAAAGAGCCTTTAATCACATTCTTTACCATTTGCAATCATAAAATAGTCTAATATCTTCATTTTTTCAACATACGTAGCTATTACCCTCGAGAACTAAAACTTTTGAAATAGGAAAAGAGCCTTTAATCACATTCTTTACCATGTGCAATCATTAAATTGTCTAATATCTTCATTTTTTCCACAGACAAAGCTATTACCCCCGAAAACTAAAACTTTTGACATAGGAAAAGAGCCTTTAATCACATTCTGTACCATGTGCAATCATAAAATAGTCTAATATCTTCATTTTTTCCACAGACATAGCTATTACCCTCGAAAACTAAAACTTTTGAAATAGGAAAAGAGCCTTTAATCACATTCTTTACCATGTGCAATCATAAAATTGTCTAATATCTTCATTTTTTCCACAGACAAAGCTATTACACTCGAGAACTAAAACTTTTGACATAGGAAAAGAGCCTTTAATCACATTCTTTACCATGTGCAATCATAAAATAGTCTAATATCTTAATTTTTTCAACATACGTAGCTATTACCCTCGAAAACTAAAACTTTTGAAATAAGAAAAGAGCCTTTAATCACATTCTTTACCATGTGCAATCATAAAATAGTCTAATGTCTTCATTTTTTCAACATACCTAGCTATTACCATCGAAAACTAAAACTTTTGACATAGGAAAAGAGCCTTTAATCACATTCCTTACCATTTGCAATCATAAAATAGTCTAATATCTTCATTTTTTCAACATACGTAGCTATTACCCTCGAAAACTAAAACTTTTGACATAGGAAAAGAGCCTTTAATCACATTTTTTACCATTTGCAATCATAAAATAGTCTAATATCTTCATTTTTTCAACATACGTAGCTATTACCCTCGAAAACTAAAACTTTTGACATAGGAAAAGAGCCTTTAATCACATTCTTTACCATGTGCAATCACAAAATTGTCTAATATCTTCATTTTTTCAACATACGTATCTATTACCCTCGAAAACTAAAACTTTTGAAATAGGAAAAGAGCCTTTAATCACATTCTTTACCAAGTGCAATCATAAAATTGTCTAATATCTTCACTTTTTCCACAGACAAAGCTCTTACCCCCGAAAACTAAAACTTTTGAAATAGGAAAAGAGCCTTTAATGACATTCTTTACCATTTGCAATCATAAAATAGTCTAATATCTTAATTTTTTCAACATACGTAGCTATTACCCTCGAAAACTAAAACTTTTGACATAGGAAAAGAGCCTTTAATCACATTCTTTACCATTTGCAATCATAAAATAGTCTAATATCTTCATTTTTTCAACATACGTAGCTATTACCCTCGAGAACTAAAACTTTTGAAATAGGAAAAGAGCCTTTAATCACATTCTTTACCATGTGCAATCATAAAATTGTCTAATATCTTCATTTTTTCCACAGACAAAGCTATTACCCCCGAAAACTAAAACTTTTGACATAGGAAAAGAGCCTTTAATCACATTTTTTACCATGTGCAATCATAAAATTGTCTAATATCTTCATTTTTTCCACAGACAAAGCTATTACCCTCGAAAACTAAAACTTTTGACATAGGAAAAGAGCCTTTAATCACATTCTTTACCATGTGCAATCATAAAATAGTCTAATATCTTCATTTTTTCCACAGACCTAGCTATTACCCTCAAAAACTAAAACTTTTGAAATAGGAAAAGAGCCTTTAATCACATTCTTTACCATGTGCAATCATAAAATAGTCTAATATCTTCATTTTTTCAACATACATAGCTATTACCCTCGAAAACTAAAACTTTTGATATAGGATAAGAGCCTTTAATCACATTCTTTACCATTTGCAATCATAAAATAGTCTAATATCTTCATTTTTTCAACATATGTAGCTATTATCCTCGAAAACTAAAGCTTTTGAAATATGAAAAGAGCCTTTAATCACATTCTTTACCATGTGCAATCATAAAATTGTCTAATATCTTCATTTTTTCAACATACGTAGCTATTACCCTCGAGAACTAAAACTTTTGAAATAGGAAAAGATCCTTTAATCACATTCTTTACCATGTACAATCATTAAATTGTCTAATATCTTCATTTTTTCCACAGACAAAGCTATTACCCCCGAAAACTAAAACTTTTGACATAGGAAAAGAGCCTTTAATCACATTCTGTACCATGTGCAATCATAAAATAGTCTAATATCTTCATTTTTTCCACAGACATAGCTATTACCCTCGAAAACTAAAACTTTTGAAATAGGAAAAGAGCCTTTAATCACATTCTTTACCATGTGCAATCATAAAATTGTCTAATATCTTCATTTTTTCCACAGACAAAGCTATTACACTCGAGAACTAAAACTTTTGACATAGGAAAAGAGCCTTTAATCACATTCTTTACCATGTGCAATCATAAAATAGTCTAATATCTTAATTTTTTCAACATACGTAGCTATTACCCTCGAAAACTAAAACTTTTGAAATAAGAAAAGAGCCTTTAATCACATTCTTTACCATGTGCAATCATAAAATAGTCTAATGTCTTCATTTTTTCAACATACGTAGCTATTACCCTCGAAAACTAAAACTTTTGACATAGGAAAAGAGCCTTTAATCACATTCCTTACCATTTACAATCATAAAATAGTCTAATATCTTCATTTTTTCAACATACGTAGCTATTACCCTCGAAAACTAAAACTTTTGACATAGGAAAAGAGCCTTTAATCACATTTTTTACCATTTGCAATCATAAAATAGTCTAATATCTTCATTTTTTCAACATACGTAGCTATTACCCTCGAAAACTAAAACTTTTGACATAGGAAAAGAGCCTTTAATCACATTCTTTACCATGTGCAATCATAAAATTGTCTAATATCTTCATTTTTTCAACATACGTAGCTATTACCCTCGAAAACTAAAACTTTTGAAATAGGAAAAGAGCCTTTAATCACATTCTTTACCATGTGCAATCATAAAATTGTCTAATATCTTCACTTTTTCCACAGACAAAGCTCTTACCCCCGAAAACTAAAACTTTTGAAATAGGAAAAGAGCCTTTAATGACATTCTTTACCATTTGCAATCATAAAATAGTCTAATATCTTAATTTTTTCAACATACGTAGCTATTACACTCGAAAACTAAAACTTTTGACTTAGGAAAAGAGCCTTTAATCACATTCTTTACCATTTGCAATCATAAAATAGTCTAATATCTTCATTTTTTCAACATACGTAGCTATTACCCTCGAGAACTAAAACTTTTGAAATAGGAAAAGAGCCTTTAATCACATTCTTTACCATGTGCAATCATAAAATTGTCTAATATCTTCATTTTTTCCACAGACAAAGCTATTACCCCCGAAAACTAAAACTTTTGACATAGGAAAAGAGCCTTTAATCACATTCTTTACCATGTGCAATCATAAAATTGTCTAATATCTTCATTTTTTTCACAGACAAAGCTATTACCCTCGAAAACTAAAACTTTTGACATAGGAAAAGAGCCTTTAATCACATTCTTTACCATGTGCAATCATAAAATAGTCTAATATCTTCATTTTTTCCACAGACCTAGCTATTACCCTCAAAAACTAAAACTTTTGAAATAGGAAAAGAGCCTTTAATCACATTCTTTACCATGTGCAATCATAAAATAGTCTAATATCTTCATTTTTTCAACATACATAGCTATTACCCTCGAAAACTAAAACTTTTGATATAGGATAAGAGCCTTTAATCACAATCTTTACCATTTGCAATCATAAAATAGTCTAATATCTTCATTTTTTTCAACATACGTAGCTATTATCCTCGAAAACTAAAGCTTTTGAAATATGAAAAGAGCCTTTAATCACATTCTTTACCATGTGCAATCATAAAAGTGTCTAATATCTTCATTTTTTCCAGAGACCTAGCTATTACCCTCGAAAACTAAAACTTTTGAAATAGGAAAAGAGCCTTTAATAACATTTTTTACCATGTGCAATCATAAAA